>NW_007248079.1:500148-553155 GCF_000164805.1 Carlito syrichta | reverse complement strand
CTGTAATCCCGCGCCTTTGGGAGGCTGAGGTGAGTGGATTGCCTGAGCCCGTGGGTTCGACACCCGCCTGGGCAGCGAGACCTCATCTCTACAATAAATCAAAAAATCAGCCGGGTGTGGTAGTACGTGCCTGTAATTCCGGCTACTTGGAAGGCTGAGGCGGAAGGATCGCCAGAGCCCAGCAGTTGAGGCTGCGGTGGCTGGAAGCGGCCACTGCACTCCAGTCTGGGCGACAGAGTGCGACTCCAACTCAAAAAAACAAAACAAAAAAAGGATAGGGTGACAAATAAAGTTAGAAAAATGTGTTATTATTTAAACATCCAGAAGAAATTGAGTACATCGTTAGCTAGCTGATGTACTTCAGCAACACTGCTCTTATGCTGGCCTTGTTAGTATTTTGCATTCCTATTTTCTCTTGTTTTAATGTGAGTACATTTGATATAGGAGGACAAAATGAGTGTCAGACTGCTTAGATTTTATCATTTTCTTTGTTTGATTCTGCTCCTCACACTTTGGACTGTAATATTTATGGGCTTGCCTATATCTTGTCCCTGCTTGATCCATATCTCAAACCTGGGCTAGAAAAGTCAAAAATGATTTTTCATAGTTCGTGGGTCAGACAGATACGTGCCAGATAAGTTTTCGCAATGAGTCAAGGAACACACATTTTAGGAAGTTGTCAGTTGATCTGAGGAAAAAATATGGTTAGGAATGATGAAAACTAATAACATGTGAAGCTTTTAAAAATAATGATTTTTTTCTGCAGTAATAATGTTAAAATATGAAATAATTCAATAATTGAAAATAAGTTTTATACTAATATTCTAGCTTGCCCTTCCTATTATACAAATTAAAGATCATTTTACATTTGAGGAAAATATGATTGTTTATCTCATGAAAATTTGGTGATAAATTGGACTTTGCAGATATGTTTAAAAAATTAATGTTAGTCAAAACATAAGAAATACAGTACAGACCAAAACAAATTTCTTTTGGTGTCTTTACATATTAGACCATAGGCCAGAGAATACGATCTGTTTACCATCCACAGATAATATAAATTAATATATTACTACATCCACTTTGCAAGCTTTGAAAATTGTGGACTTGAGAGGCAAACAAGTACTAAATGCTCATCAAATATCTGCAAAAGATGAAAATATTCTAGTGTCATGGAGCATAATTGCTTAGAATTTTCAAGGAGCTCATACTAGCAGTTTTGAATTTTATTCTAAAATACTTAAGTTGTTGCTCTAATCTATCACTTTCCTCTGTGTATGCTCATCTAAGTTTAGTTACTATTTGAGTTCTAGACACTCTTTAAACCTGTCTGACCTGTCTGTCATATCACTTTAGTGGCTTAATTGGTGAGGTCATGCCTGAATACTTTTTTGGCCAGATCATGGGCCCTTATTCTGTAATACTTTAATTTGGCTTCTCATGTTAATTTATCATTTGAGATAGAAAGCACAGCAGGGTTACTCTCTCTAGGTAAGCTTTTACAGAAATAATTTTTAGCTGACTAGTCATGACCTTGGCTTTATCTATGCTCAATTTTTGATCTAAAACTTCAGTGAACATCAATTTTGAAGCCATTTCCAAGTACACTGAGAAATAGCATTTGAAGCTTGGGACCATAAATTCTCCTTTAGATATTTCCCTGTTCAGGGTAGATTGAGTAGGATTAAAGGGAGCAGTCATGCACTCAGGGTTAAATAAAAAAGGTATTACACTTGAATGGTAATTTAGGTAGGACGGATGTTTTTCACATTACAGACACAGGGGTAAAGCACAGCAGGAAACTATTCAGTGGGGAAGATAAAGGGAAATGATGCTTTAAGCCTCCCTGACCCACAAACAGAAAGAAAAGCCATTATTAACTGAAACCAGGAGCAAGTACAAGGCAGGGACAAACAATAGTGCTGTGAATCACCCAGGTAAGTTAGTTGAAGTTTGCCTGCACCAGATACAGAATTTTGGTGATAAGAAATGTGATAATCAAGATTTAGTCATGTGGTTAGTGGGGGAGATTAAGTTGAGGTTTAAAATAATATGTTAACTCACAGCAGCAGATAGTCAAAAAAATATACATTAAAACCATTATGAGATCGTTTTCAACATATCAGATTTAAAAAGTAAGCTGGAAATTACTAAGTCTGAGGATATATTGGCAAAACATTAGCATTATATGGTCAAGTAAATAATTAAATTATGTATAATTCTATATTATAATTATATGATCAAGTAAATTATTAAATTATGCATAATTCTATATTATAACTATATTTACATATAATTCTATATATATGTATTCAGATTGAACACACACATGCAGACACTGTAGATATTTCAGAACCTGGCCCAATGTATCAGGAACTGAGTTGATTCTAGAATTAGATACAGCTGGAAATCCAACAAACAGATAATTCTGTTATAACTTCAGTATAAACTTGCTTGGGACTCTGAGAGAAAAAAAAAAAAGAAATTCTAGATTAAGATGGTCAACATGAGGCACATAGAGTGGGTTTCTCCTACAGAAAAAACGAAGATAAGAGTTTCCTCAGCTTCCAGAGAGGAACAGATCCAGCAGCATGCCCCATGAGTCTTTAAAGGAGTGATAATAACCACTTAGAGCAAAGAAAAAGAAAACCCACAGACCTGGGCCAGGAACTGGTAGGAATCTCTTCTGCACTGCACAGTCCATGACAACCTTTCACCACAGTGGGAAGGTGAATGACAGGGATTTAGAGAGTTCTGTGCTCCTGCCACAAACTTGCAGGACTCCCTGGGTCCTGTGGGACCCTGGCCCCTCACTCGAAATGCCTTCCCCACAGCTGTGCTCATGAAGTAGTGCAGGAAAAAAACCTTGAGCAGTGCCAGTTGCCATTTCACAAGAATTAAACCCTTGCAGGGTGAAGCAGCTGCTTTCCAGCCATCTTGTGAGGGAACAGGCCCCAGGGGCAAACTCCACAACTCTAGACAGTTCCTGGTAGGGCTGGTTGACTGAGAATACCTGAGGCCCTGAGGCCAGCTGCACTTTAGCATTCAGACTACAAATTGTCTGAGGTCAAAGAGTAAGCTGGGTGGGACATTTTGCCATAGAAATTTCTCACTTCCCTTGTGAACTCTTCTGGATCTGTTCTGTACAACAGCATTACCCTGGTGGCCTGGGACTCATTTCTAGTCCCCTCTGGGGCAGCTAAGAGTGCTCACGTGCGCGGTGCCTCATCTCCTTCCTCCGGCACTACCTCAGAAGGCTCAAAACAGACAGAAAACTTGGAAAATCCCCAGAGCCCTGCCCTTAGCCTAGGATGGCTAGGCACTTCTCAAAGCAACACTCACCAAGGAGAAATCTTACAGTCACCATCATAGCCAGCTTTCTTCTATGAGCTTTCTTCTACCTCCTGGCCAGAGGTCAACAGTATATCCAACCACATCGGATATAATACTTCAGCTTTGAGGAAGACCAGATCCCAAGTACCAGCTAACAACACTTTCCAAGCCACTTCAACCACTCAGAACACTGTGAGCCAGTGCTGGTACACAACACAGGGATGCCACATCTGACAATTGAGAAACTCACCACAGCAAGTCTACATATAATCTAGAAAACCCTACAGTGCCTACTTCAGCCCCCTTCCAATCTTAAATAAGAAGAGATCATCTACCCAAATGAGAGGAAACCAGAAAAATAATTCTGACAATATGAAAATACAGTTTCTCAACACCCCTAAAAGACCACACCAACTTTTCAGCAATAAACACTAACCAAAATGAAATTGCTGAAACTACAGACATAGATTTCAAAAGGTTGATGATAAAATTGGTCAATGAACTTCTACAGACAGTTGAAAGCCAACATAAATAAATTTTAATAAACTACTCAGGACAAGGCTAAAATTTTTTCCAAGGATTTAGAAATCTTTAAAAATAAGCTGAAATTCTTGGAAATGAAAGAAACATTTAGGGAAATACAAAATGCAGTGAAAAGTTCTAATAGTAGATTGGAACAAGCAAAAGAGAGGATCTCAGAACTTGAAGACAAAGTTTTTGATTTAAACTAATCAGACAACAATAAAGAAAAAAGAATCACAAGAATGGAGCAAAGTCTCCAAGAAATGTAGGATTATATAAAATGTGCAAACCTAAGAATAATAGGTGTTCCTGAGGAAGAAGAGAAAACAGCAGGTTTGGAAAACCAATTTGAGAGCATAATGGAGGAAAACTTCCCTTGCCAGAGATCTGTACGTACACATACAAGAAACCCAAAGAACCTTTAGAAGACTCATTGCAAAAAAGTCATCCCCAAAGCATATAATCATCTGACTATGCAAAGTTAATGTGGAGAATTTTAATGGCAGTGAGATAAAAGCATCAACTGACTTATAAAGGTAACAAACCTAACAACAGACTTCTCAGAAAAAATCCTACAAGCCAGGAGGTCATAGGGCCCCATATTCAATCTCAAGCAGAATGACTGTCAGTCAAGAATTTTGTATCCTATGTAACTAAGTTTCATAAAGGAAGGAGAAATAAAGTATTTTGTAGACAAGCAAACACTGAGGGAATTTGTCATTACTAGACAGGC
Source organism: Carlito syrichta (assembly GCF_000164805.1). Classification (NCBI taxonomy): domain Eukaryota; kingdom Metazoa; phylum Chordata; class Mammalia; order Primates; family Tarsiidae; genus Carlito; species Carlito syrichta. The sequence goes on along the minus strand of NW_007248079.1, from coordinate 548,567 downwards.
TCTACAAGAAATATTCAAAGGAGTGCTAAATACTGAAATAAACAGTTGAAATAACTAGTAGACAAACACAGTAAATCACAAAGATCACAGGCTTTATGGAACACCAACACACTAGAGAAAGTAAATAAGTAAAACAATCAGATAACACCCAGTTTGATGACTAGAATAGTACCTTGCATATCATTATTAACTCTGAATGTAAATGGTCTCAATACCCAGCTAAAAAGATAAAGACTGGCAGAATGTATTAAAAAAACACAACCCAAATATCTATTGCTTTCAAGAGACTCACTTAACTCACAGAGATTCCTATGGACTCATGGTAAATGGGTGGGAAAAAATATTCCACACAAATGGAAACCAAAACTGAGCAAGCATAGCCATTCTCATATCAGATAAACAGACAACAACCATTAAAAAAAAAGAAAGCTGGCTATTATATAATGATAAATGAATTAATCCAATGAGAAGACATAGCAATTTAAAATATTTATGTGCCCAGAGCACCCAACTTTATAAAAAAAATTCTACTAGACCAAAGAGAGAGAGAGAGAGAGACAGAGAGAGAGACAGCAATATAGTGAGAGACTTCAACACTCCACTGACAACAAAAGACAGATCACCAAGGCAGAAAGTCAACAAAAAAGCATTGGTGTTAAACCACATAGCCATAAAAAAAGAATGAAATTGTGTCCTTTGCAGCAACATGGATGGTGGATCGTCATTTTGAGTAAACTGAATCAGAAACAGAAAACCAAACAATGTCTGTTCTCACTCATATGTGGGAATTAGAGGGTCACAAAGATGGAAATAACACACAGAAGGCCCCAACAAAATGGGAGGGGGATGAGGTTACAGTCTAAAACTACCTATGGAGCACAATGTTCACTATCTAAGGAATGTGTCACCTGAGACCCAGTCCCCACCACTACACAATATAATATAATATTAAATACAAGCAAAACAACATTTTGTGGAGATATGCATTTTCCTAATTATTTATTCCACATAATCACACATTTTCTATAGTTTCAAAGATAGTTTGATTTTTTTTTTTCTGGATCAACTTACTTTTTTTTTTTTCTGGATAAATTAATACTTTCCATTTTTTTTCTCGTGGATTTTTTTTTTTTAACTCTGTAAGGCACATAACTTAATTTGCTTGTCAAATTAGTGTCACTATTTTTGTAGTTAGACTTTACTGTTATTTCTAGTCTAGTAATTGTCACTTTTGTCTTAGTTTAGATTCTCCAAAGATATTCCTAAGATCAAAATTTTAGAGAAAATCTTTGGGAAGTATAAAGGACAGTAGACCGAGAGTGGACAAATGATACAGAGAAAGTCAGCCATAAAGGGACTGTATCCTAGCAGTTTCTTCTATTGGATCCTGGAGCTTACTCTCTGAAGAAACTCTGGAAAATGGTGCAAAACAAACTCTTCAGTTTGATTTGGCCCCAAGGATGAGGGGAACAAGGGAGCTGGTGTATTTTTACATCGGCTTCCAAAAGTCTTTGATTTAAAGCTACACTTATAGGATGACGATTAATTCTTTGGCGTTTTCTTGTTTTGTTTTGTTGGTTTTTTTTTTGAGTTGGAGTCACTCTGCCGCCCAGACTGGAGTGCAGCAGCCGCTCCCGGCCGCCGCAGCCTCCACCTGCTGGTCTCCGGCGATCCTCCCGCCTCAGCCTTCCGAGTAGCTGGAACTATAGGCGCGCGCTACCATGCCCGGCTGATTTTTTGATTTATTGTGGAGATGAGGTCTCACTGCCCAGGCGGGTCTCGAACCCGCGGACTCAGGCCATCCACTCACCTCAGCCTCCCAAAGGCGCGGGATTACAGGCTGAGCCACTGAGCCGGCTCTTGGCGCTTTCATTTGGCTGCCTGGGGTCTTTGTAGCTTTCCACATATCGGTACAGGGAGAGGAGTCTTTGAACAGAGTAAATCTGACACTGGTTTATTATGGTAGTCTGCCAAAGCATTGAAAAGGGAGACCTACAACTTTTTTCTTTTTTTCAAGTTTGTTTTGGGTATTCTGAGTCCCTTGACTCTCCAAATAAACTTTAGATTGGATTTTTCTTCTTTTCCAAAATATGTTTTTGGGATTTTCATAGGGATTACCCTGAGTCTACAGAGGCCTTTGGTTAGCATTAATTCTTAACAATATTATGTCTCTTCATCCATGAATACAGAATGTCTTTACATTTTTCAAATGTCTTTAACTTTTTCAGTAATGTTTTATAGTATTCAGTGTATGTATTTTTACTTCTTTAGTTGTTTATTTCTAAACACTTTATTGTTTTTCATGCTATTATAAATGGAATTGTTTTTCTTAATTTCCCTTTGCAAATTGCTCATTATTATTAAATAAGAACACAACTAATTTCTGCATGTTAATTTTGTCCTGTGCAACTTTGCTAGATTTGTTCATTTATTCTAACAATGTTTTGTGGAATATCTGTGGTTTCTATGTTCAAGATCATGTGTTCTGTGAAAAGACATACTTTTACTTCTTTCTTTCTGATTTGAATGCTTTTCGTTTGTGTTTTTTTTGGAGGGGGGCATCAATAGAAATTCAAGTATTATGTTGAATGGAAATGGTGACAATAATGTACAATAATTTACTGTGAATTTTTAGTCTAAATAAAAGTTAGTTTGAAAATAACAGCGTATTTGGGAACAACGGTTCATCTCAGCATTGATAATGCTATGAATGACAAGGGGCCCTCTAGTGCAGTTTTAATGTGTCAGTGTTCACCTTTGATTTTATATTGGCTGTTTTGGTTACTTATATTTGTAGATTAAAGAAAGTGTGATATCGTAAGTTATGTGTTTATTAAATATAATGAAGTCATATACTAAACCAAGCTTAATTTTCCCCACTTCAACAACTTCAGATATAACAAAGTTCATGATTAAAGAAAGAACTCTGGGTTTGATATTCATGTAGGCAGCTCTTGCCAGATTTTTTTCCTTTCTGTGATCAAGCACTATTACCAGTGGAAAAAATTCTCTTGCATTCAAAGCCACATCATTTATCTCAAAGTTCTTTGGCTATTTGCCTATGGTGTCGGTGGACCATAACAATAATTGGAAAACCAAACTCACTCCAAATGACTCTTACTGAATCGGAAACATGACATTTAGATGATTAATTAAGTGAATGGGAGATCTGTATGGAGTTATCCTGGAAAAGGAATCAAGCAGAAGGAGGAAAATAAACATATTGAAAGTGGAATAAAGGTTGGATAGAAAGTGAGGTCAGAATAGAGAAAACCCCTGGAGAAACCTATCCACTGTGTGACTGTGACTATGTGGAGTTTAAGACAAGATGATGTGGTGCCAACTCTGAGTTCATGTATTCAATAATATTTGTTGAGCATCTACTCTGTACAGGTACTGTTCTAGACCCTGTAAATAAAGCTGTAAACAGAGAAGAAAGAAAGAAAGAAAGAAAGAAAGAAAGAAAGAAAGAAAGAAAGAAAGAAAGAAAGAAAGAAAATAATAGCATCAAAAGGGGCATTAAATGTAAGAATACTGCTATATAAAATTTTTACACTGCACATCAAGGTATATTTTAGCAATTCAGGAAAAATCTTTTAAAACAGGACTGCAATGGGCATAGAATATTTCAAACAATTTTGAAAGATAACAACATTGGAGGACTTACGTTCTTTGAATTCACTCTAAAGTAAATGTAATCAAGACATTGTGGTATTGGCATAAGGAGAAATAAATCAATGAAATGAAATAGTTTCATGAAATAGACACTTATATGAACAAATTATTTTTGACAAAGCAACTAGATATATTCAATTAAGAAAAACAGTTTTCAAAACTGGTATAAAAAACTGTTTAAAAATTTATTTTGAGAAGAATCACTGACCTACACTTGAAATCTAAGACTATAAAATTTTTAATAGGAAATATAAAATACCTGTGAAACCTGAGATTAGTAAAAACTGTCCTTAAACTACCCAAAAATACTAATCATAAAAATTTTGATTAAAAAGATGTCAACAAAATTAAAATACATATATCTACTTGCTACTTATTTTATATATACAGATATATAATTCAAAAGACACTAAAAATAAATAATAAAACCAAAGTGTGAATAAAATATTTATAATACATATATTTGACAAAGCACTTGAATAAATAATATATAAACAACTTCTATAACTCAGTGATAGAGAAAAGTCTTACAAGAAAAATGTAAAATACTTGAACAGGCATTTTACATGGAACTTGTAGGAATGACCAATTATAAATTAAAACAAGATCAGCATCACTGAGTCATCAGGGTAATGCAAAATAAAACTCTGATGAGATACAAATATGTATGTGCCAAAGTGGTTATAGTTAAAATAACTGATAAAACCAAGTGTTGGAAAGGATTGCTGATAAAAATATAAAATGCTAAAACCACTTTGGAAAATTCATTGAGAGTTTGTTAAATAAATTTAAACATAAAATTTGTAGAAAACCACTTTTATAAGAATTTTTAAAGAAACATAATAATAGTCTTAAATGAGAAATAACTTTAATATCCATCATGAAAAATATGGGTGGATAATTTATAATCTATTAAATAACAGACATGCACTCAGCAGTAAAAAGGAATTAACTATGATTACAATAACACACATAAAGCTTCCAAATATGCTATGTGAAAGTAGTCTAACCAAAAATTATATACAACATGACTCCACTACATATAATTCTAGACAGTGGTATTCCAGGAAGGAGAAGGTAATGATGGAAGTGATCTTCCCTTCTGGATGGAATATTTTAATACTGACTATTTTAGAAGAGTAGTCAATGGTGTTAATAAAAAGAAGGCTGAACATTTCTTCATGTGTCTGTTGGCCACTCGTATGTCTTCTTTTGAGAAGTATCTGTTCATATCTTTTACCCACTTTGTAATGGGGTTGTTTGTGTTTTTCTTTTCAGCATGTTTGAGTTCCTTGTAGATCCAAGATATTAGGCCTTTGTCAGACATGGAGTTGGCAATTACTTTTTCCCAGTCTGTGGGCTGTCTCCCTGCTCTCTTGATGGTTTCTTTGACTTTGCAGAAGCTTGTCAGTTTAATGAGGTTCCACTTGTCTATCTTATCTCTTATGGCCCATGTGTTTGGGGTTTTGTTCAGGAATTGGATGCCAGTTCCAATTTCCATAGGGGTGTGTCCTGCATTTTCTAAGGTTCTTATGGATGGAACTACAGTTTATAATACTGAGTGATGTCTCACAGAAACAAAAATCTGAGTATCACATGTTCTCACTCATAAGTGGACCTTGAACATCTATCGAAATACTATAAGTAAAGGATTGACATTGGTGGAAAACTATGGGGGAGGGGCAAGGAGGGGAAGAGAGGTGGGATAAACGGTAGTCAATATCTATTCTGTCTGGGGATGGGGAGGGGGGACATCTCTTATCAACAAGGGTGCCTGAATGATGCATATTTTTATACCTAACCCTTAACAGTACCCCACAATTTTAAAATAAAAAATATGTTTTTTAAGCAAAGGATAATAAAGAAATATTATGAGCAAAAATAAAAAATATAAAAAAAATTTTAAAAAAAGAAGGCTAACTTTTAATGGTTTTATTGTTGTTTTAAACTCTCTACTAACATTGTGCCACTTATTTCCTTCTCACAAAACAGGTTTCTCCCAACATTCTTCCCATTTGAAACTCCACTGTTCTAGAATAGACCAACTGAACCAAAGGTAAGATAATTATAACAGTAGTTGCTTTGGAAGAGTGGGTACAGAACTGACCAGGAATAGGCATAACTGACCTTTTTGAGTGATGAAAATGTTCTCAGTCTTGATATTGATGTGGAGTCTTAACTTTATGCTTTTGTTAATAATGTTAGAACTGTGCAGTTATGATCTGTGCATCTCACTGTATGCAAATATAGACCTCAATGGAAATATAGCATAATAAAAAGATGAAATAAAATGTTAAAGTATTAAATTTGCCAACCTTTTCTAAATATGTCACTTAAAATAAGTTGACTCTAAATTATAAAAAGTATAATTAATAATAATTTTATAAATCTTGGTAAAACATATTTGGTAAATTTTCCATACATTAAGAAAATGAATGATTCCAGTGACTGACTGGGCATTGCATGTTTTTGCCAATACATTTTTAGTTTGTTGTGCAAATGAATAATGGCTGTTATAAAATTACTTTGATATTTAATCTTTTCATTTACTTAAGAACATTTATTTTGAAAAATTTCAAGCATACAGTAGTCACCCTTCTCAGTGGGGGAAACATTTTAAGACTCACAGTGGGTGCCTGAAACTACAAATAGTTACCAAATATTATATACTATATTTTTTCCTATTATATTGAGAGTTTTCACCTTTCCGTGTTAAAGGAGCACTTTAAAGCTTTCTTTTGGCATATTCAAATTACTGTTGCACTTTTGAGGATTGCTTGACACAAGCACTGTGATATCACAATAGATTACTGATAAGACCACTAAGTACCGAATGGGTAGGTACCATAAACAGCATAGAAACACTGGACAAATAGAGGATTCTCATCTTGGGCAGGACGGTGAAACATTTCATCATGCTATACAGAAAGGCTAGCAATGTTAAACTTATAAAGTATTTATTTCTGAAATTTTCCACTTAACCACAGTTGACTGGAGGTAACTGGAAGCAAAGAAAAAGGCAACCGTAAACAAAAGCAGAAAGAATAGTAAAACAATTATTTGCTAATAATGCCACAGTAGTTTTATCTATATCTGTAACCAATTTTACTCATCCAGTTATTTTCACGTTTCAACATTTCATTTAATTAATAAAAATCTAATGTTTTAAAATAGAGATACTTTAAAAATTAACTGCAATAATATTTTCACAATTAAAAGATGTTTAACAGTAATTTGTTAATATCACCAGATATGCAACCAGTGATCAAATTTCGATACTCGCCTCATATGCTTTTATTGTGTTCATACATTTATTGTGTTTGAATGAGAAATTAAATGAAATACATACATTAAAGATGATTTATGTATTTGCCAAGTCTCTTCATATATATAATTATTTTCTTTGTTTTTCTTTTGCTATTTGTGGAAAACAATTTTCTTTTCTTTGCAGACTTTTACTGTCTGAAATTATCCTTTGCTGTCAATGCATTTGTAGCAAAACATAAAAACTTCATCACACTTACAAGCCATTTAGGAAACAAAAAGGACTTCTATATGGTGTTGTGTATTTCCAACACAAATAAATAATGTCATATAGTTGACAGCAATTATGGGTGATCATTGCTTTGATCATTGTTTTATTATTGATAATGACATGATACTACTTTAAATCTACGATTCCTTTTTTCAGGGGTTACATGTACAGGTTTGCTACATGCGTGTATTGCTACATGGTTCTACTGAACCTGAATACCAAATAATGACCATGGTACCCAGTAGGTAGTTTTTCAATACTTGCTCCATTCTTTCCCTTCCTTTGTAGGACTCTCCAGTGTTTGTTGTTCCCATCTTTATGTCCAGGTGGTACTTGGTGTTTATCTCCCACTTATAAGTGAGAATATATGATATTTGGTTTTCTGGTTTTGCATTAATTTTCATAGAATAATGGCCTCCAGCTGCATCTACATCACTGCAAAGAACACGGTTTTGTTCTTTTTTTATGGCTGTGAAATATTCCTTGGTGTACATTATATGTACCATATTTTCTTTATCCAATCTACCGTTGACAGACATCTGAGTTGGTTTCATGTTTTTGCTATAGTGAGGAGTGCTGTGATAAACATACGTTTGCAGGTATCTTTTTGGTAGAATGATTTATGCTTCTTTGGGTATACATCCACTAGTGGGATTGCTAGGTTGAATTCTGGATATATTTTAAGTTCTTTGAGAAGTCTCCAAACTGCTTTCCACAGGACTGAACTAACTTACCTTCTCACCAAAAGTGGGAAGCATTTTCCCACTTTTATGAGCATTTTCTTTTCTCCCCAACCTCCTCAAAATCGATTGTTTTTTGACTTTTTAATAATAGCCATTCTGAGGCCAGGCACAGTGACCCAAGCCTGTAATCCCAGCACTTTGGAAGGCTGAGGCGAGAAGGTTGCCTGAACCTAGGGGGTTGAGACCAGCCTGGGCAACTTGGTGAGTCCTCATCTCTACAATGAATCAAAAAATTAGCTTGGCATTGTAGTGTGTGCCTGTAGTTCCAGTTACTTGTAAGGCTGAGTCAGAAGGATTGCCTGAGCCCAGCAGGTCGAGGCTGTGGTGGTCATGAGCAGCGTGCCACTGCACTCCAGCCTGGGTGACAGAGTGAGACTCCAATTCAAAAATAATAATAATAATTAATAATTTAATAATAATAATGATAGCCATTCTGAGTGATGTGAGTTGGTATCTCGCTGTGGTTTGATTTGTATTTATCTGATAATTAGTGATGTGTATTTTATGATTGTTGGCCACTAGTATGTCTTCTTTAGAAGAATGTCTTCTTTTGAATGTCTTCTTTTGGCATGTCCTTTGCTCACTTTTTAACGGAATCATTTATTTTTATTCTTGTTGATTTAAGTTCCTTGTAAATTCTGAGCATTAGCCCCTTTTTAAATGTAAAGTTAGCAAACATTTTCTTCCATTCTAGAGGTTGTGTAGTTTCTTTTGCTGTGAAGTTCTTTAATGAGTACCACTTGTCAATTTTGTTTTTTGTTGCATTTGAGGACTTGGGCATAAATTCGTTGCCTAGGCTGATGTTCAATAGAATGGTAGGCTTTCTTCTAGGATTTTGATAGTTTGAGGTCTTACATTTCAGTCTTTAATCCATTTTTATTTAATTTTTATATATGATGAGAAGTAGGGGTTCAAATTTATTCTTCTGCATATGGGTTTTCCTACCCTTTCCCCGTTTTTTTTTTTTTTTGTTGTTGTTTTTTTACTATGTTGAAGACCAGTCAGTTGTTGGTGAGCAGCATTATTTGATCTATGTGTCTATTTTTGTATTAGTACCATGCTGTCTTGGCTACTGTAGCTTTGTAGCAAAGTTTGAAGTCTGGTGATGCAATACCTCTAGTTTTGTTATTTTTACTTAGGATTGCTTTGGCTATTCAGACTCTTTCTTCTTCCATATGATTTTAAGAATTGCTTTTCTAATTCTTTAAAAAATGACACTGGTAGTTTAATAGGTATTACATTAAATCTATCTATAGATTGCTTTGGGCAGAATGATATTGATTCATTAATATTGATTCTTCTAATTCATGATCATGTTTTTCCATTTGTTTGTGTCATATTTAATTTCTTTCAGCAGTGCTTTCTAGTTCTCATTATAGAGAACTTTTACTTCCAGATATTGTGTGTGTGTGTGTGTGTGTGTGTGTGTGTGTGTATGTGTGTGTGTGTGTGTGTGTGTGTGTGTGTGTGTGTTTATATGTTGTTATTTTAAATGTAGTTGTTTTTCTGACTTGTTTCTCAGGTTTGCTCTTCACCAATGTTGTTAGTGTATAGAAATACTACTGTTCTTTGAACACTGAATTTGTATCCTGAGACTTTACTGAAATTGCTTATCAAGTCTAGGTTTATTTTGGTGGAATCTTTAGGGCTAAGTATAGAATCATATCGTCTATGAAGAGAGATAATTTGACTTTCTCTTTTCCTACTTGGATATGTTTTACTTATTTCTCTTGACTGCTCTGGTTAGGACTTCCAGTACTATGTTAAATAGAAGAGATAACAGTGGACATCTATGTCTTGTTCCAGTTTTTAGTGGGAATGATTCCAACTTTTGTTTATGTAATATGATGTTGGCTGTGGATTTGTCATAGACAGTACTTAATATTTTGTGGTATGTTCCTTGGATGTTTGATGGTTGAGGACTTTTTATCATGAGGAAATGATGGACTGTATCAAATGCTTTTTCTGAATCTGTTGAGATGATCATGTGGTTCTTGATTTTAATTATTTTCATGTGGTGGAGCACATCAATTGATTTGCATATGTTGAACCAACCTTCTATCTGAGCAATAATGCCCACCTGATCATGGTGAATAATCTTTGTGATGTGTAGTTGAATGTAGTTTCCTAGTTTTTTGTTGAAGATTTTTTAAGCTATGTTCATCAGAGATATTGAAGAGAAATCTTTATTTGTCAACTATTTTTTCTACACTGAAGTATTGTTCAAATGAGAAAGCTGAGGTAAATATTAGTTTATTTCCCCTTATTTCCCAATTTTCTAAATAAGCTGGTTTTTTACAGTAATCAGATTCTAAGGTGACTCCTCTACCAATCTTTCTTCTATCCTTTTTTGTTTCTCCTTTGTGTAGCCTGTGAGTGGGAGTGTGGGACTATGACTTGCTCCTAATCAAAAAAATATAACAAAGGGCATGGGATGTCACTTCTGTACTTATATTGTATGAGACTTCATCTGAGCATATTGGAGATAGAGATCCTCTTTGCAGGCTCCATGAAGTAAAGAGCCATTGTAGAAAAGATCATGTGAAAAGGAACTGGGAACTCTCTTAGATCTAAAGGTGGTTTCCAGCTGATAGCCATAAAAAAGCAAGGGACCTCTGTTTCACAGTCACAAGAAAATGAAGTTTGATAGCCATAATGAATTCTGAATCAGTTTGGAAACTGATTTTTTCCCAACCAAAACACCATATTTGAACATTGCCTTGCTGACAGTTTGATTACAGCTTTATACAACTATTCCCATCTAGCCTGGGTTCAGACTCCTGAATCACAGAACCTGTATGATAATAAATGTGTGTTGTTTTAAGCCACTAAATTTGTGTTCATTTGTTATTCAGCAATAGAAAATTAACACTTTACCAAAATTTTGTTGTTGTTTTTAAATATAACTCCATGGATTTAATTGTATCTTTATTCATTGCAGTTATTATGCATATTAACATTAAAATACCCCTCCCCCCTTTTTAAGCGAAAATCTCTTCAATTTAGCTCCAGATCTCCTGACATGTCAGTAGGCTGAGGTAGTTTCCTTGCTTTCTGCTATTTTCTGCTGTGGCAAGCTTTGTCAGTTTAATCTTATACATTCTGTGATCTGGAACTAGTCATTTCTCTCCAAAGACCTCTATTTAATCCAAAATGATATTGTTTAAATATTTCAATTTTGATGCCATGAGTTGTCCATAGATTCTGAGTTGGCTCTTATTTTTAAACATTTTTAGAAGATAGAGAGAAATAATGCATATATTTTAAACATTTTAAAAATACATTATCAGCGCCTACTGACATATTTAATTCCATTTTGAAATTGTATTATTTTCTTAAGCTGTATAATCTTCCATCCGTATCACCTTCCTTCACCTCTAAATCTCAGACATAAATGTATAACTCATTTGCTTTATCACAAGCTACATGCGTAAGAGTTTTGGAATAATAATAACAAAACACACGTCAATACTATACCTATATGATGATTAAACATAGTTTAAGAATTTTTACATTACTTCCTTTATTTGTAAGAATGTACAGTCAAATTCTGTGTTTAAAATCAAGTAAAACAGAAACACAACATTGTTACACTTATCTCAAGTCTGATTTTTATGGATTATTATTTTAAAACTTAATTTAAACATATAATTATGTAAATATGTACATGGATCAAAATTAAATATTTTTTGAAACAAGTTGTCCCCACTCCACAACCAGCTTTAGTCTTCTCTACCTTCTTTTCTCCTTCTTCTATGTATACACTTTTTTATTTTAACAAGGGCCAAATGCTGCTGTTCTATAGAGCTTTTGGGAGGTCGGTAGCTATTGCACTGGCAGAGAATTACCATTAATATCCATCATCCAGAGTGAATAGAAGTTTGTGGGTACTATCTGAGTCTAAAAATCAGTGGCTAAGTGAGTTCATGGAAATTCACACTATAAGTATCACCTTAGGAATCACTTATATATTGATACTTTATATGAATTTTCAAGGCTTACTCCTGTATATCCATTGCTACTGCTGGTAAAGAACCACTGCAAAATGTAGTCACTCAAAAAAACTACCATTAATTATTTCTCACAAGTGTGTATGTTGCCTGAGCAGTTCTGCTCATCTGGACTAAGCTTGCTCATACATCTTGGTGCTAGCTTGGGTGGAGGCTGCCTGCTTTCCCAAGGCCACAGGTGAATGATTTAGCTCTCCATGCATGCCTCTTTATCCATCAACATCCATCCAACCATCCAACAGGTTGGGCTGGGTAGTGACAGTGACCAAAAAAGAAAATAATTGTGCAAAAGTACATTTTCATGCCTCTGTGTCAAATTTGCTACAGTTTCATTAAATAACACGTCACAAAGTCAACTTCATAGGCAGTGTGAGAGGGTACTATACCAGGGCATAGATACAGGAGGGTGTGAAAAATTGGGCCATAGTACAATCGATCTAAACAGAATTACCCTTTCCAGGAGTTAATCCTCACCACTTGTGGTACAAAGTGGAAGATACAATCTGAGGTGTTGGGTGGTGGATGAGGTAACATACAAAAAGGTGATGAGCTGCTATTTCATCTGGGACTGATTGGCAGAGAATAGTCTAAGATGAAACTGAGCATTTTAACCTAATTGTATAATTAGCTTGTTTCTCTCTGCTTCTCAAATTTTTATTTCAGTAGTCTTACCAATAACCACGTCACATTACCTAAAATAACGGGCGCACACACTCAGAAAAACTGGTCACACCCTCTACTCATCTTTAGCTATATTTTCATCGCTTAGTGTCTTGTATATAGAGGAAAAATACTTTGAAGAGGTAAACATTGGAGAAAACTGGGCAAGGGTGATTTATGGAGAAATACTTTTGTTGTTACTTTGCAATATGATTTCTCAGAGTTTTGTAATGTGTAAGGATATCTAAAAGGACTTAATATAAACTAATTTAAAAGGAATGAATAAATATTAAATATCTTCCCAGTATTTCAGATATATTTTCTTAACAATTTTTAATATTTAATAAATTTTATGATATAAGAAGGGAATTGTGTATATTCTGTATATATATGGTGACTAAAATTTGCATTAAAGGCTAAAATATGTTCCCAAAGATTTTGCAACAGTCATACACTTACTATAATTGCTGAAGTGATTATTCTAAACTCTAAGGAATCACAGAGTTGTAATTTTACTAAAAGGTTCTTAATGATGTAACATTTACTGAAATTTGAAGCAATATAAATGGAATGTACTATTTAGATAAACTCTAATGCATCTGAAACATTTTAAATATAAAAAATCACTTATTTTTTTCTTTCACTATATTATAACATGAAAAGTTTACAAAGCCTCACTTTCATTTTTTTCTTAAGATTTTGAGAAAAGGTGAAAAACCATTTTATTTCTAATACTTTTTTCAAATAATGAACACAGCTTTAAGAATTTACACAGTTTTTTATATCTAATAATTTTCTGTTTTTATAATGAATAAATATGTAATATTTATAGGAAAATAGGCATACATTGATACTATAACCACAAAAAAATTTCTAATTATCTTATAAATTTTTTATTCCAACTACTAGTCAGTAACCATACTAATATGAATTTAAGTAGAAAACATTCTTAATACACAAAGTTTGAAAGCATACTATTTCTTATCAATAGTATAATATCTCTTCTAAAATTATTGTTTTCTTATTGAAAAATTCTGAGAGTTTTTTCCATATAATTTAATTGTAATCCAATATGTGCAGATTTTATGCAGGAGTAGGTTTTAAGAGAGTATAAGGTGTAACAAAGCATTAAGAATGAGGGTCTTATTGTTAAGACGCCTGTCCTACCAAAGGCAATCTACAAATTAAATGCAATACCCATTAAATTACCATCATTATTCTTCTCAGACCTGGAAATGACAATACAGAAATTCTTATGGAAACATAAGTGACCACGAATAGCCAAAACAATCCTTAGCAAAAAAAAAAAAAAAAAATACTAGGTATTACACTTCTAAACTTTAAACTTTACTGTAAGGCTACAATAAAATCAAAGCAGTCTAGTATTGGTACAAGGACAGGCATGTGGACCAGAAGCAAAACCTCAATTTTTCAGCCAATACAACTTTGACAATCCTCCACCAACAACCACCGGGGAGAGGAGAACCTACTCAGTAAATGGTGCTGAGAAAACTGACAACATGCAGAAAATTGAAACAGGACCTCTACCTGTTGTGATACACAAAGATCAACTCTAAATGGATCAAAGACCTAAACGTAAAATCTCAAACAATAAAAATCTTATAAAATGCAGGAGATATCCTTACAGATATTGGAGTAGGCACCCAATTCCTGATAAAAACCCCAGGTGTCTGTGCCATATAAGACAGACAAGTGGGACCTCATTAAACGGACAAGCTTCTGCAAAGCAAAAGAAACTATCAAGAAAGTGGGGAGACAAACCACAAAAGGGGAAAGAATATTTGCCAACTATATATCTTATAAATATCTAACGTTCAGAATCTACAAGGAACTCAAATGGACCAAAAGGAAAAAAAAACAGCTCCATTAAAAAGTGGACAAAATACATGAATAGATACTTCTTAAAAGAAGATATACAATAGCCAACAGACACCTGAAAAAGTGCTCAGCCTCACTAATCATCAGAGAAATGCAAATCAAAACTGAATTGAGATACCACCTAACCACAGTAAGAATGGCCATCATTAATAAAACAAGCAAAAACAGATGCTGAGGAGGATGTGGAGTAAAGGAAATGCTTCTACACTGCTAGTGTGAATGCAAACTATTTCAACCTATGTGAAAAACAGTGTGGCAATTTCTAAAAGAACTAGAAATTGGCCTTCTATGTGACCTAGCAATCCCCCTACTGGGAATATATTCAAAGGAACACAAAACATTCTACAGAAAAGATACCTACACACGCATGTTTATTGCAGCTCTATTCAGAATAGCAAAAGCATGGAACCAATCTTGCTGCCCATTGAAACTGGACTACATAAAAAAAAAAAATGTGATATATACACAAATGGAATATTATGCAGCCATAAAGAAGGACAAGCATATAGATTTCACAGCATCTTGGGTGTTTAGAGTCAATAATTCCCAGTGATCCATCATAGAAACAAAGAACAGACTACCACATGTTCTCACTCATAAGCAGACCCTGAATATTTACCATAAAACTGTAAGAAAGGAATGAGCAGGATACTGCTGGGTCGGTGGGAGGGGTGGAACACAACATCAATAAGGGTACCTGATCACAAACCAGGCAAAGTAGGGACAAAAAGGGGGCCCAAACTTTACCTGTACAATGTTCACATGTATACATAATCCTGAATTGTACCCCACATCTTTAAAATAAAATTGCAAGCCGGGCTCGGTGGCTCAGCCTGTAATCCCGCGCCTTTGGGAGACTGAGGTGAGTGGATTGCCTCAGCACGCAGGTTCGAGACCCACCTGGGCAGCGAGACCTCATCTCTACAATAAATAAAAAAATCAGCCAGGTGTGGTAGCGCATGCCTGTAATTCCGGCTACTCGGAAGACTGAGGCGGAAGGATCGCCGGAGCCCAGCGGGTGGAGGCTGCGGTGGCCGGGAGCAGCCGCTGCCCTCCAGTCTGGGCGACCGAGTGAGACTCCAACTCAAAAAAATAAATAAATAAAAATACAATACAATAAAATGAAATAAAATTGCAAAAAAAGAATGAGCGTTTCACATCAAATTATATACAAACATATGGGGAATAGTGACCAACTGTAAGAAACGTTATTAATAGCAACCAAATTCACTTCTACATACTTTAACACATCCTCAAAATTATCCTATAATATATATCAGTCCCATATTTAAAACCTGTCATTTTCTCATTGCTTATATGGTCAGGTTTGTGTTCCTTAGCTCTTTATAATGTGACCTCCTAGTCTCGTGATATTTTTGCCACATGCCTTTTATCATCCTCAAATTCTTTTTAAATTTTCCCCTGCTACTCCTTCTTCCAAGAACTTTGTTTGATCGCTTCTCTAAACAACTACTTTGAAGTAATATTTCAAGATTCAGCTAAATTTTACTTCCTTCTGATAATTACTTTGTCCTCTCCCTTCCACAGGATG
This sequence comes from Carlito syrichta, assembly GCF_000164805.1. Classification (NCBI taxonomy): domain Eukaryota; kingdom Metazoa; phylum Chordata; class Mammalia; order Primates; family Tarsiidae; genus Carlito; species Carlito syrichta. The sequence goes on along the minus strand of NW_007248079.1, from coordinate 532,493 downwards.
AGTTAAATGTCTACAACAGATATTTTCCTCTCTAGTAACCTAACATGCAACAATCTCAGCGACAGCACATGTCATCTGAAGATAAATAATATTTTTGTCCATTTTCTTAATAACTTTTACTTCCTTATAAGTTTTGCTTACTCATATATTTCCAGGGTAGTTACAGAAAATTAAGTCTATTATTAAAGGATAAATATATATTAGTGTTATTATATTTAATACAATGTTTGGATGAAACTAGAAAAAAATTCTAATAAAGACATTAAATAGATTTTAAATTATGGTTAATATATTTTAACAAATGTATTATCTGCAGTAGAAATTTGTCAAAACTGTCTATTCATCTTTTCTCTAATTTTAAATTATTTTTATTTTATTTATTGGCAAATGTTTTTAAAATACCAGCTCCATACTGCTATATTTGAAGCAAAGTTTTGCAAATTTGATTTTGGTACTATTATTGTGCTTATTATTTTAGATGTAACATATTTTAGTTTTTGTGTGTTTAAATTTACCTGTGTATATTTTTGTTTTATGCCATGGAATCGTTTTTTAATCTCTAAAATCTCAGATTTCAATTTCATTATGATACTTGGAAGAGAGTGAAGATTTGAGTTTATTTACTTTCCTCTCTTAAGCCAGTATTTAATTAGTAAAATTTCACTGAGATGAATATTTATAAAATGATTTTACAGATGAATGCAATTCAGTTGAAGACAATGTATTGAGACAATACTCTGAGCAATAATGATGTAATATGATTGGGAATGAAAAATTTATGTAGGAATTATTAAGAAGCAAGACAAAAAATAAATTTAGTCATGTAATGTATTATACTGACTATCAAAATTGTGTAATACAGATAAATTTATGGTGATAAAATCAGAAAGGTTATGGAGATACACCCTCATTTTCATGCAAAGTAGAAATAATTTGAATAAATAAAACTTTGATGTGCTTTAGAATTGGGAAGTTTGTTAAACATTATTGTTATATAATAGTTTTGCAAATTATAAAAGAAACATTATTATTATTATTTTATTTTTTATTTTTGAGTTGGAGTGTCACTCAGTCGCCCAGACTGGAGTGCAGTGGCCGCTCCCGGCCACTGCAGCCTCGATCTGCTGGGCTCCGGCGATCCTTCCGCCTCAGCCTTCCGAGTAGTTGGAACTGCAGGCGCACGCTACCACACCCGGATAATTTTTTGATTTATTGTGGAGATGAGGTCTCATCAAGTTGCCCAAGTGGGACTTGAACCTGTGGGCTCATCGCAATCCACTCACCTCGGCCTCCCAAAGTGCTGGGATTACAGGCTGAGCCACCGAGCCCGGCCAGAAATATTATTTTTAAGTTGTGTTTTTTGATGTACTCTCCCTGTTCTCTAGTTCCTATAACATGAATCTGCATGCCATTTTAATTCTGCTTTCCTTCCCCTTCACATGACACCTAAGAGTTAATTCTAACTCTTCAGTGATTCTTACAAATATCTCTTGATTGCCATTCCAAAGAGACAATCCTCAAATTTTGATGATAGTCTCTCACAAAGACTCATAATAGTGTCAGCAGAAATCTAATGGGAAAGCCTGAATTCCATCCTGCCTAGCAATGAGGAGGCAATCTTCTGGTGTGGAGTGTCAAGCAAATCAAATGGGATATCTCAAGTTCCACACCCACCTGGGAGTTATGCTGCCTCACCTCCTTCCCCTACAGGTAGGACATCACAATAGCCCTGGTGAAACAGATGATTTAAATAAAACACAAAGGTTCATGATGTCATGTCCAAAATGCCAAAGAAGAACCAGGAAAATACTACCACTGTGAAAATACATCAATGCAGAGATAACACAAGGACAAAGCAGCAATCATGAATAGTATTAATAGTCATTACTCTCTGCTATTGTCTATTAATATTCAAAATTTCATTCATGTTAGGATATTTGACTTTTAAGAGTAAGTTCTGATAATAATTATAAATTTGTTCCAATGATTTATTTTGTGCAAACTCTCTGAAAACAGGGTATAATCATACAAAAAGTTAACACGCACAATGTTTAGATGCCTACTTCTTCCAAAATAATTTTTTTTGGCTACTAGCTCTACCACATGCAATCTAGCATAATCTTGGATCTATTAAAAGCTACTTAAAATTCTTAAATATTTGATTAATTTCAGAGGATTGAACGTATAATGATATATTTGAATTAAGAAAAGGGGCCACTGACATAGTATTTGTACAGGAATTGGTACATAGACCAATGGAGCAGGACAGAGACCATGGAAGTTTTAAAACACAGTCCCTCAATTAACTTATCTTTGACAAAGCCACCAATAACAATCACTGGGAAAAGGAAACCATATTTAGCAATCTGTGCTGAGAAAACTGACTAACCACATGCAGGAGAATGAAACTGAACCCCTCCTATCACCATACAAAAAAATCAACTGAAAATGAATCAAAGACCTAAACGTAAAACTTCAAACAATAAGAATCTAAGAAGAAAATGTAGGGAAAACCTTTCTGGACATTGGAGTAAGCAATGATTTCATCACAAGTCTGTAAAGAAAATGCTACAAAAGCTGTGATAGACAGATGGGACCTCATCAAACCGAAAAGCTTTTTGTACAACAAAAGGTTTAAACCATCAAAATAATAAAGAGACAACACACTGAATGGAAAAAAAAAATATTTGCAAATTATGCTTCTGACAAAGACCTAGCATCCAGGATCTAAAAGGAACTAAAATGAAGTGAAAAACAAACAAACAAACAAAATTAAAAAGTGAACAAAGAACATGACAGACCCTTCTCAAAGACTGACATACAAGCAACCAACAGATGCATGAAAAAATGCTCAGCCTCAGTAACCCTCAGATAAATGCAAATAAAAACTACAATGAGAATCAAAACTACAATGAGATATCACCTAGCTCCAGTAAGGAAGGCTATCATTAATAAGTCAAAACACAACAGGTGCTGGCACAGCCGTGGAGAAAAGGGACATGTCTACACAGTTGGTGAGAATGTAAACTAGTTCAATCTTTATCGAAAGCAGTGTGGTGATTTCTAAAATAACTAAAAATTGATATTACATACAATCCAGCAATTGCTCTCTAGGGAATATACATAAAGAAACATAAATTGCTCTATCAAAACATATCTTCACATGCATGTTTATTCACAATAACAAAAACATGGAATCAACCCTGCTGCCTATCAAAAGTGGACTCAATAAAGCAAATGTGGTACATACAAGTCAGGAGATAGCTAGAGAAAGACTAGGCAGGCAGACAGGGCGGATCCTCCAGTAATAACAATAATTAGCAAACTTTCAGTAACAATGTAGCAATAATGCAGCAAAAGTCTGGCAACAATGTAGCAAACTTCCACAAGCCTCTCAGGCTCAGCATTGGTAAACCAACTCCCTGCAAGCCTCTCAAACTAGAGCTTAAGTACTCACTGCTGGGATTGAAAAACAACCTATCAGCTCACGGCCAAGTACCAACCAATCAACTCACCATTAGGTCCCTACCTCCTGCTGATTGGTTCTCAGTATGGACCAATCAGCACAGCTAGTGCCTACCCATCAGCTCACAACTAGTGCTAGCCAATTGGCTCAGTCTCAGGGCTATATAAGCACCAGGTTTCAGCTCCAAATCAGCAAGCCCCTCAGGTCCCTGCCAGTATGGGAGATTTTGCGTCCTCCCACTAACTCCTGCCTTCTCACTTGATGGCTGTCTGTGTCCCTCCTTCTTCCTGGGCATGAGACAAGAACCCCAAACTGAAGAGCTGCAAAAGATCGTGGGAGTCAAGACCTGTGTACCCCAGAGGCTGGCTTGCCAGCTGTTGGAGTCAGCTGAACCAGGACAGCTGCTGGAAGAAAGTGAGGCTCAGAAGCTGAGGCACTCTACGAACTAGGCTTGCCAGCCAACCGGCTCAGCAACACTCTCAGGGTTTGGCTTGCCGGCCCATCAGAGCCAACGCTTCCGGGGCTAGGCTTACCAGTCTCTCAAGATGACCCCCTCTGGGGCTCAGCTGACACTCTCAAGCCCAGGCTGACCTGAGAAATTGGTATCACGTCACGTTGCAGCATTACATAGCCATAAAGAAGAGCAAAATCATGACCTCTGCAGCAACTTGGCTGCAGTTGGAGTTCATCCTACTCAGTGAACTATCACAGAAACAAAGAACGGAATACCATATGTTCTCACTGTAAGTGGGCCCTGAACACTATTCACATTAGCACAAGGGTAAGATCAGCAGTTGCTGGGCCTTACTAGGGGAAGGAGGAGTGTGGGGGAAATGTGACAACACAAAAAGTACCTGGTCCAATACCAGAGAACCTGAGCGCCACCTAGAAGCCCAATCTTCACCTGCATGTAATCTATGTATGTAGTAAATCCTAACTTGTCCCCTGCAACTCTATAATAAATAAACACATTTTATTAAAAAAAAAAAAAGAAAAGAAAGTAGTATTGAGTGGTCTAAATTTAGCAGGTCTCTGAAAAGTGATTTGATCTGATGTCCAGGAACATTAGGAAGGCAATGAATGTATATGAGAACTGGGAGACAGGAGTGGCCAACAAAGAATAAAACTTTTCTATATGTGTCATTTGAAATTCTTTTATATTTTACTATTGTTTTTATTTATATTATTTTATTTTCTTTATATCTCATACTCAGGACGGATAAGAGTACATATGGTATACACATTACAAGTATTTGTTTTAAATTTTATCTAAAATATTTACTGTATCAAGCAGATTATATGTGTATATATATTTATACACATTTTTATATAAGGCTCTGAGTATTCAACAAGTTTTAATAAATATGTAACCATAAAGAGCGTGTTATAAAATGATGTGGATAACTGGTTGACAGTCTTAATATTTTGATTGATATAGTTTAAAAATATGCAAATAATGAGAAAATAGTTTTCTTTTTTTGTAATTACATGAATCTTTCCCATATAATTTCTACCTTCAAATGTAAAGAAGAAATTGAATTTTCAGTTTCACCTTTAATAGTGTACATAATATAATGTAATACACATTTATTAAGTAGAATCTATCAAACATTACAAACTAAACACACCATTAGATTTTAGATTCACAAGTTTCACATAAAGGGGAATGAGGCAGTGTAACTAAGCAGAATAAATTCATGTTTCTCATTCAGCAAGCTCATTTTAGATAAAACTATAACTTTCAAGTAAATTTTGGCTTCAAACAGTCTTGTTTGTTAAACATTTCTTAAATATAAAGCAATGTTTCTGTAATTATTAAAGTGTTTAAAACAAAAGTTATTAATATGAAAATAATTTTTGAAGAATTTTTAACTGCTATTTCATCATTATCACGAGCACTTTAAAATGAAAACTTTTTGATAACTGTACTAATAAAGTATTTTTATAGGTAAAAACTCAAAAGTGTGATTGTTTACTTGATATGAATGACCCCAGGAATTCTTTGTAATGAATGAAGGAATATACATAATTGTGTTTTATACTCACAGCTATAATATGCATTGTATGAAATCTATTTAAAATTGCTATAATGTAATATCACAGTCTATCTTATGCCTAATGTTTTCATTCTAAGCATTTCTAGATTTTCTCTGCTTAACAATTTTAAATTGAACTGTAAGGGGACAACATAATTTAGGTTACTGGAAGTCAATTAACTCTGCATGATACTTGAGAAAAATTGGCTTATACAATTGCAATTTCAGAAAATAAAAAGCTTAATTTTTGTTTGTAAAAAGTAGCTCACATCAAGGACTATTATTCTACCGGATTATATTTTTGGCTGCAGCATAGCAGAACACAATGTCACTGTTTTTGTTTCTCTTCAACATGGTTGACTCCACAGTATCCCCCTCGCTGAAGAACTTTCCACTAAATATTGCAGCATGTTCAATGCTTTGGGTTGTTTTAGGGAATGTTGTTTTAAAACAGATTAAATCCCTGATGACTTTAGCTTTTAACCTCAGTCATAAAATACAAGTACTCTACTATATCCCTACAATTCAAATGCAAATAATCTTTAAACAAAACTAATCTTGAGGGCTTTTAGATAGTGAATGATAAATGGTAGGGAATTTTATAAAGTGTAATAGTGAGCAACTCTAATTTCTTTTTCACATCAATCATCTCTCCACATGGACCAACAATTAAAATAGTTCAGTGCTTTTGAGGGAGTCTGAGAAAGCAAGTTCATCATTTAGCTGCCCGTGGCATTACCTTGGAAACAAGCAATCTGATCCAAAGGGTAAATGTTAATTGAAAAACGTGTAAAAGAAAATGAAGATCCTTTCTCTGTGTTTGCTTACCTGCAGAACCACACCTGAGTTGTGCCCAGAAAGCTTAATAGTCTTGTCTAAAATTGTGCATGCTTAATACAAGAAAGTATACAACTATTACAGTTGAACTATTTTATAATAATAAAATCAACTTATCTTTTTAAAAGAATACTTTCAATAGAACTTTGCAATAATGAAAACTGTATTATATATATCCAACTAAAAGAAAACATACCCTTTGGTATTTTAATTTTTTACAATCTTGCTGTTTATATAATTATGAATTTTTAAAATGCAACCGTTGTGGTCTTTTTTCTAACTGTGAGATATATTTGAGACATATATAGTAATAGTAAATTTATAATTAAAACTGGAAGGAGATAATGTATATACTTTACCAAAAGGACGTAGATTTCTTAGTGAAAAAACTGATGTCAAGTCTAGGGCAGAAAAAGTGTACACTGAGCCTGGATTATTTTGATGTACCAAAGGTAAGAACGCATTCAGAGGATTTTTTGGCTGAGTATAAAGGACAAAGAAGCTAATTGAAGAGCCAGCCTTTGACTAGATAGTAATGATAATAATATGAATTCACATTGACATAGATAAATGAAGGGATAAATAATTAAGAAAGAAATAGAATACCTTCCATTCCAAGGATCAACTAATAAATACAGAAATGCAGAGTTATAAAAGTATCAATAGATGATAAAACTGACAGGCAAAAATTTGATAAATAAAATTAATTATGAATTATAAAAAGTAATTTTATAAAAAGGATACTTGATAGATGTTTTAACCATGTCATCAAAATAATATCATTGTAGTGGGATAAATTTACTTCATGTACTTCCTGATATAACATATTAAGTAGGACATTCATCTCTTTTGTGGTATTCCTTCCAAAATATATGCAAAACTCAAACTGAGGAACAAGTCTGAAAAACAATTCACCTGTACTCTTCAGGAATGCCAAAGTCAAGCCAGAAAAAGAAAGTTTAAAGAAGTGTTCTGGATCAAGAAAGATAACACAAACAAAATGTAACTCATGATACTACCTTGGATCCTGAACCTGGAAAAAAATTATAAAGAGCAGTATTGAAATAATTGAAGAAATATGAGTATGAGGTGTGGAATAAATAATAATATTCTATCAATATTAAATATGATAATTTTAGTAGTTATACTGTAATTACATAAGGGTATACTCTTTTCCTTAAGGGGCATACAATGACACACTGAAGTCTAAAGGAACATGACTCTACAACTTACAACTGCTTCAGGAAAATTAATTTGTTTACATGTATACATACATGTATGTGTACATTCATACATGTATAGAGAAAGAAATGGGCTAATCAAAAGGTAAATGGGACAAAATATAAATACTTGGTCAAAATTAATAAAAAGTATATGGGAGTTTTTTTTTTTTTTTTTAGCTATTCTTGCATCTTTTGTATTTAAATTATACCCAAACAAAAAAAAGTTAAAGATATGAGGAATTTATTACTCAATTAAATTGCTATATATATCTTTGGGAAGAAGGAAGGATAAGAGGAACACAGCAACACACTGACTATCAGGTCCACTATCAGGGCAGGGAGGGTGTGCTAGAAATCAAAGCTCATCTGCACACAATTTACTTATGTAGTAACCTGTGGGGGCCAGCCCCACAAGCGTCGTGGGAAGTGTTGAAGGAGAGACGGATAGGCGAACGATGATCATATACCCGGACACCTGCTTCTTGAACAGATGACAATTTAATGCTAGTTAATACAGAACTTTTATACCATTTTTGAAGGGACAAGACAAAGAAAATTCTTTCACATACGTATCTTTTAAAAGTTACCAGCTAGTGGTCTTAGTAGGGAACAAACCAAGATTCCCATAGGTCTTAGTAGCAAACAAACCAAGATTCCCATAGGCTTCCAGACAACTTCTTATTCATAAAGCCAACAATGACACTCTCAGTCCAACGTCCCAAATTACAAATGTTTCAAGAAAGTTTATTTAAGTGTATATTTCTTTATGTGTCAAGAATATTCTCATCTTAGGCTCTTATGTTCTTCAGAGTCCTGTGATCGCCTCCCTTGTCCAGATGTCCTCGTTACTTTTCTCTTATCTTGCAGTGCTTGTTTCTAAAGAGAACTCAAAAGAAGCTTTTAGTAATGTTTCCCAGGCCCCTCAAGGTTACTTTCTGTTTTAGCTGATCTGTCATAAAAGTGTCTGATTATTATATTATGAGTTCAGTGAAAACCTACTCTATAAATGTTAACTTAGAGTTTTAACTATAGTATTAAGTAAAAACCTTAACATAATCTTTGTCCTAAGTTAGTGAAAACAGTGTTATAAATCACCTACATAACTCCTAGATAAGTGTTAGAACTTATAATGAATTCATAATGAACTAGTATAAACTTGTGCTTCTAAAAAACCTTATGTCTAAACACTAAATTGCATAATCCTAAATCAAATAAGGAGTGGATATACTTATATCATTTATCACTTCAGCAATATCTAGTAACTTATAACCAAGTGAAAGGAAGCATGCTTGATGTGTTTCAGAGTTTAACCCTTGCATATGTTAGAAAAGGCCAAGTGGCATAGTGGGAAAAATGGAAAAATAAACCATGATATTTACAGGTTAGCTTTGAGTGCTTCACATAAACATGCCATTTTCTTCTTCCACGACTGCACAGAATTCTTTGGCGGTATCAAACAGCAAAGGTGAAAGACAGAAGGGCCTCAGCTTCCTGGGCTCGCCCTGCGGCCCGGGGTCTTCTGCCCACCCGGACCCTGTCAATCAGGTGGGCCTCCAAGGCTGGCTCTCAACAGTAACCCTCAAATGTACCCCACAACTCTAAAATACAATATAAATAAATAAATAAATAGAATTTACTTTTAAAGCAGAATCAAAGGCATTAGGTTATCATCCTATCACAAGGGACATAGAAATGAATACAACTAATATATAAAAGTGAGTCCAAAAGGGACATGAAGAATCAAAATTGCTTTAACAAAGTATTTGAAATAATCTTGAAATTGAATGGACAAGCTAAACATTTTAAATAATTCACATGATTATTCGCATTATTTTTTTAAATACTGTGCTGCACTAACACCTTGCTGTACATATGAGAGGGAACCACCCCGAAAAATGAAATTACTTTTTTGGAGGGTGGGCCCTTTGTAGTACAGGCTTTGTAGGTACGTGTTCCAGGAACCCGCCCGCATCATTGTTTTGGTGAGAGACTGTGTTTGGCTTCAGTTGTTTATTTATTTATTTTTTTGAGTCAGAGTCTCACTCTGTTACCTGGGCTGGAGGGCAGTGGCATGCTCATAGCCACTGCAGCTTCAGCCTGCTGGGCTCAAGTGATCCTTCTGCCTCAGCCTTCCAAGTAACTGGGACTACAGGCTCATGGCACCACACCTGGCTAAATTATTTATTGTAGAGATGAGGTCTTGCCAATTTTCCCAGGCTGGTCTCGAATCTCTGCCTCCCAAACTGCTGAGATTAAAGGCTTGAACCACCTTGTAAGATCCCATTTTTCCATTTCAAGATAGGTGATTTCCATGAACAACCTATCCACACATTGCTGAATGTTCAGCAGTTTTTGACCCAAATGGCATGTCTCCCATGCCCCACCCTTCTTATTCACTTTATTTCACTTGGAGCTACTTTTTGTTTGTTTCTCCTATGACAAAAGTCCTCAAAAGGAAAAATGTTGCTGATATGGAAGAGGTGAAACAAAAAAATGGCAGAAGAGGTGAAACATAAAACGGTAGAAACACTAAAAGGCATCGACATTGACAAGTTCAAAAACTGTTTCGAACAGTGGAAAAGTGTCTTGTAAGGTTATTGCATCAAATGGAGAGTACCTTGAATGTGACTAAAGTTTAAGCATGTAATAATAAAAACACAATTTTGTGTGAATTAATTAAGAGTTTTGTTTTGTTGGTCCCCTTTCGTACACACACAAATAATTCTTATTGGATCTTTATTCATTTTTACTTGTTTATTCCACTTTTTAGCATCAATATTGGATTACAATAGTTATGTCTAATCTGTAGTCTGGATCACTACCTAGAAAAAATATGGGGGGTTCTTTATCTCAGGTCTTGGTGACTAAGAAAGAAAATAATTAGATAGCAGAATAAACAAACTTCAAAAGGAAAACTAGTTATATCTTTTTTTTTTTTTTTTTTTTTTAAGTTGCCCACACTGGAGTGCAGTGCCACCGCAGCCTCGACCTGCTGGGCTCGGCGATCCTTCCGCCTCGACCTTCCGAGTAGCCGGAATTACAGGCGTGCGCTACCACGCCCGGCTGATTTTTTTGATTTATTGTAGAGATGAGGTCTCGCTGCCCAGGCGGGTCTCGAACCCGCGGGTTCAGGCAATCCACTCACCTCAGCCTCCCAAAGGCACGGGATTACAGGCTGAGCCACCGAGACCGGCTAGTTATATCTTACTGCCCATTTAACTACATGTTTTATTGAAGCATTTCAGTTGAGTTCATATAAATCTCCAGTTTCTTCTCATAAAGAAATAGAGAAACTTCTTAGCTGATTTTAGCTGGGAGAAGTATTTCCTTTTCTCAGATAGTTTACAATCTTTTTTATAAAATAAGTTTTAATGACATTTTACATATTATTGTTTTTTCTTCTTTTTGTGTATTTTAGTTAATAAATTATTCAACAAGCAATAATCAGGTCATTAAATGTTCCAAGGGAGTAGTAAAATAAATAATAATAATATGGGTTCTGTTCTGGGAGTTACAACCTAGTGGAAGAGACAGATAAATGGACTAGTTTTGTTATGGTATCGTTTTGATTGTCAGGGACTTCAGTACTATTTAAATAAAAGACTATCAACTTTTTTGTTGAGGAGAGTTGTTTCTTTCATAAGTTCTTTTAAATATCAACTTGGCATCTAATTTAATTTAACTTAGTTTTTTATAAACATCATTAGATTTGCCTTTGGTTATTACTATAAATTTATGGGATTCAAATGCAATTTTGTTACTTGCATAGATTGTGTAGTGGTCAAGTCACAACTTTTAGAGTATTCATCACCTGAGTAATGTACATTGTTCCCATTAAGTAATTTCTCATTGCTCACTGTTCTCCAACCCCCTCACCCTCCTGAGTCTCCATTGTCTATCACTTTACTCTCTATATCCCTTTGTACACATTTTTAAGCTCCCATTTATGAATGAGAACATGGGATACTTGTCTTTCTGTGTCTGATTTGTTTCCTTAAGATAGTGGCCTCTACTTCCAACCATGTTTCTGCAAAAGACATGAGTTTATTGGGGGTCTTTTTGTTTGTTTTTTACTACCTGAATAGTATTCTGTTGGCATTTAACTGACCTATTTTAATATTTTATTCTTTCTCTAATTTGAGATATCCCCATCTGCTTGTAACATTATTAATCTGTGATAACGAGGAGAGTTATATTCTGCCTAGTTTTTTATTTCTATTTTTATTTTTTTTCTTGCGGGGCACTCTCACTAAATAGAAACATGGTTATGAAGAGACTGAAAGTATTAAATATCTTTCATCAGTCAACTTCTACCTCACCAGAGCAATACAGGTTTTCTCCCCCCTCCCCAGTCTTTTTTGTTTCGTTTTGTTTTTGAGTCAGAGTCTCATTCCATAGCCCAGGCTGGAGTGCAGTGGCATGCTCACAGCCACCCCAGCATAAACCTGTTGGGCTCTGGTGATCCCTCCGGCCTCAGCCTTCCAAGTAACTGGAATTACAGGTGCACACTACCAGCCCCAGCTAAGGTTTTTTCTCTTTTAACCACTTCCTTTCTAACACTATGCAAGTGTTATGAGATTACTTCCTATGTCAACAATCAACAGCAGTTCCTAATCACATGCAAGATAAAGTCCATAATATTTCAATCTGCTGTTCATTCCCTACCTTGGAAATCCCGCCTCATCTTTGAAGTAGTCAAAATTTAACTTTCTGTCTGACATGATATTTTACCTCACACTCACCAGTGACATTTACAACTTTTTAGCATGTTAATAGCATATATATTTATTGATAAGCAGAGAGTGTAGTCTGCTCCTTGAGATTATGGAAGGTGAACTTTGACTATCTTCTCTATATTCGTTCTCTGCTAACCATACAACATCTAGTCCCTAGGATGATGCTTGGAAGAGAATAGATTGATGTAACTAATTAAGAGCTTCATATAGCCTTTGATTATGTCTTTACTACGTTAGAAAGAATATGGGAAGTGCATTTGAATTCTTACTACAGAATTTACACACTAAGCGATCTTAGAAAAATTGATTGGTCTCAGAGGTCATTCATTTCCTGATATGTAAACAGAAAAACTGACCTTTCTTGAAGGATTGCTATGAGAAATACATGGAAATGGTTTGGATAAAAATCTAAGATGTGAAATGGAATAGCGCAGGAGGTGGACTAGCCATGTGTACCTGGAACAACCAGAAAACACACACATACACAAAATATAGAAGGGATTGGTTTGAAGGCAGCTGAGAGTTGCTGTAGACACAGAACTGAAGAGACTATGTATGATTCTAGAAAGGAAGGACTTCAAAAAAGGAGGAATAGAATGGCCCGAGAAGGAAACAGAGTAATGAAGATAATAACAAAGAACAAAGAGAAGGATGATCATGAGATTAAACATAATTAAAAATTTACTGAATATTCACTTTACAAAACAATTATACTTATGTCTTCTGGGGTTGGAGTATATATAGAATTAAAATGTGTGACCAAAATTATACAAAAACATAAGGGTATGTGAAATCAAAATATACTAATGTTCTAGTTTCATTCTGGAAGTGGTAAAAGTCATGATTTGTGTTTGATTGCATCAATTGATAATGCATATTCAAATCTGTGGGGTAACCATTTAAAGAAGAGCAAAAAATAGACTAACAAATTAATATAAGAGAAATATAACATCATAGAAAATATAATATATTCTGGCTCCCTAACCCCTCATCACCTCTGTGAATTCCTATCCTCTAACATTCCTCCTGGAGTCCGGCAGGGACATTCTTATCTCAAGTCCTTTATTTTGAAAGGTTTTCCTGTCTGGCACAACTTTTTCTGGATGCATACATGGATTTGGCCCTCCTCTCCTATGGGTTTTACACTACCTGTGTTTCTTCCCTGCATTATTTTCCTGCTTAGTTCTTACCACCAACATACAATGACTCTTACCTATTTATCTTACTGTTTCTTTGTCTTAATCACAAGACAGTAAGCAAGCTTCACTTCTGTTGATTTTGTGCACCACTGTGTTTCCAGTGCCTGGAGTTGAACTTCTCTCATAGGAGGGAATTCATACGTAGTTTTGAATGAACAAATACTTCTGGATGTTGGAAGGAATGGAGAGAACATTGCTATAGTCTGAGTGTCTTGGTTACCCTAAAACTCCTGTGTTGAAATTCTACTTCCAAAGTGATGGCATTAGGAGATAAAGTCTTTGGGAGAGAATTAAACTCTGAGGTCACAGTCTTCATGAGTGGGATTACTGGCCTTATGAAAGAGGCTCCCAAGGAGTTTTACTTCTTGTGACATGAAAAGACATAGTGAAAAGCCAATGCCTGTGAAAAGCAGGGCTTCACCAGACACTGAATTTGCCAGCACCTTATTCTTGAACTTCCTAGCTATCAGAATTTTGAGAAATAAATATATTTTTATGCATAAGCCACCTAATTTATGATAATTTGTTGTAGCAGTCCAAACAAAGTAAGACAAGATTGACTTACAGTTTTGGACAAGTTAAATTTGAAATACTTAAGGGAAAACCTGATGTATGTTATTTGGAGGATTATCTTAAAAAGTAGAGGTTGTTATTGAGAATTAAGACAACCCTCAAAATAGTCAACAATTTTATTTAAAGTAGAGACTATATAACTGCAGTAATTTTATGTTTCAACCCAAATGATCCTATTTTTCAAATGAAGGTCAGATTACATTATTACTCCAGTAAAATTTAAGGTAACAGAGAAATATTAATACTAAAATTTCAAATCAAATATCCTGTGGAAATTAGAAGATATAGGAGAACCATGTCTACTCATTAATTTGTACTGTAAGTGAAGTACTACATAGGAGTAGTAATACAATTATGTATTTAACAAGTTGTTATAGATTGATTTGGGGGCATCTATTTTGCATTTAATGTCTTTTTTATGAATATGCTTTTAAAAAATTTTTGTTTTATACAGGAAAAATAAGTAGCATAAGACTAGTAAGAAAAGAAAGAAATAAGAGAACAACTATACCAAAGTTAAAGAAAATATTTTATTATAACATTGCATCCAAAAGTTTGAAATGTCATAGTTTCTAAATTCTTCATTGATATCAATTATATAGACCAGAAATTTGGCAAGACCTTGATAGCTCTTCTATTTCAATAATTTTATGAAGGATTAGGAGAGAAAACCCCAAACGTAAAGAATGCTGGTAAAGAGGTATGACAGCAGCTATGACTTAAATACTTGTCTCCTCCAAAACTCATTTGGAAATTTAATCCTCAATGTGGCAGTATTGACAGGTGGAGTATTTGTTACCTTAAAAAAAAAAAAAAAACTCAAATTTTTTATTATAAAGATGTGGGGTACAATTCAGATTTAGATATACAAATGTCCATTATGTAGGTACCCTTGTTGATTAGGTGTGCTCCCCTCCCCTGGCAGTTTTCCTCAACTGCCAATTCCAGCCCCCCTCCCCAAGCAGTTTCTCACAACTACCAATCCCTTTTTTATTGTAATGTGATAATCGTTCAAGATCCACTTATGATTGAGGACATATGGTACTCTGTTCTTTGTTTCTGTGATAGATCACTGAGTATGATAGACTCTAAATCCATCCAAGTTACTACAAAGTCCATATGTTTGTCCTTCTTTATGGCTACATAATATTCCATTGTGTATACGTACCACATTTTTTTAATCGAGTTCAGTTTGATGGGATGCATGGTTGGTTCCATGCTTTTGCTATTGTGAATAGAGTTGCAACAAACATGCATGTGCAGGTATATTTTTTGTAGAATAATTTGAGTTCCTCTAGGTATATTCCAAATAGGGGGATCTGGGTCATATGGAAGGACAATTTCTAGTTCTTTCAGAAATCGCCACACTATCTTCCAAAAAGATTGCACTAGAAGCCGGGCTCGGTGGCTCAACCTGTAATCCCATGCTTTGGGAGGCTGAGGTGAGTGGATGCCTGAGCCCGCGGGTTCGAGACCCACCTAGGCAACTTGGCAATCCCTCATCTCTACAATAAATCAAAAAATTAGCCAGGTGTGGTAGCGTGCACCTATAGTTACAGCTACTTGGAAGGCTGAGGCGGAAGTATCACTGGACCCCAGTAGGTCGAGGCTCTGGTGGCCGGGAGCAGCCACTGCACTCCAGTCTGGGTGACAGAGTGAGACTCCAACTCAAAAAAAAAAAAAAAAAAAGATTGCATTAGTTTGCATTCCCACCAGCAACGTAGAAGCATTCCTTTTTCTCCACATCCTCACCAGCATCTGTTGTTGTCTGTTTTATTAATGATGGCCATTCTGACTGGGGTTAGGTTCTATCTCAATGTGGCTTTGAGTTGTATTTCTCTGATGATGAGTGAGGCTGAGCACTTTTTCATGTGTCTGTTGGCTGCCCATATATCTTCTTTAGAGAAGTTTCTATTCATGTCTTTTGCCCGCTGTTTAATGGGACTCTTTGTCTTTTTGCTCTTGGCAACTCATCTTTGACAAAGTCTCCACCAACAACCACTGGGGAGAGGAGAACCTATTCAGTAAATGTTGCTGGGAAAACTGACTGATCACACACAGAAGATTGAAACAGGACCCCTACCTTTTACCATACACAAAAATTAAGTCTAAATGGATCAAAGACCTAAATGTAACTCTGCAAACTATAAGAATCGTAGGAAATGCAAGAGACACCCTTTTGGAAATTGGAACTGGCAACCAATTCATGATCAAAACCCCTAGTGCCCATGCCATAAGAGATAAGCTAGAAAAGTGGGACTGTATCAAACTGACAAGCTTCTGCAAAGAAAAAGAAACCATGAAGAGAGTGGGGAGACAGCCTCCAGAATGGGAAAAAAATATTTACCAACTGTATATCTGACTATCTGGGGTCTACAAGGTGGAGTCTTTAAAGAAGTGTTTGGGTCATGAGGTCTCTGCCCTGATAAGTAGATGAATACATTCATGAATTAAGGGGTTAATGGATTGAAGAGTTATCCTGGCAGTTGGACTCATAAGAAGAGGAAGAAAACTTATAAGAAGCTTATAAGAAGAGGAAGAAAGACCTGAGCAGACCTGCTTAGTCCCCCTCACCATATGATGTCCTATGTCCCATGGAGACTCTGCAGAGGGTTCCCACCAGCAGGTGAGCTCTCCTCACATGTGACCCTTGACTTTGGAGTCCCCAGTTAGAGAACTGTAAGAACTGAATTTCCTTTTTAAAAAATATAAGCTATTTATTTTTAGATATTCTGTTATAAGCAGCAGAAAACTAACTAATGTTAGAGCTGCTTTCCATTGGAAATAAGAAGTCAGAAAGGACTGTTAATCTGAACAAAGCAAATAGGGGGATGTTTTAACACAGTACCCAGTAGAGAAGTTTCTGTATTTGTGCTTTAAATTTGTGTCAATTTTATTAGTTAAAATGGGTAGAAAAATGTTTATAATTATAGGAAATATTGCATTTACTTTTTTTTTTTTTTTTTTTGAGTTGGAGTCTCACTCTGGAGTGCAGTGGCCACTCCTGGCCACTGCAGCCTCGACCTGCTGGGTTCCGGCGATCCTTCCACCTCAGCCTTCCAATTAGCTGGAAATACAGGTGCGTGCTACTACGCCTGGCTAATTTTTTGTTTAATTTATTGTAGAGATGAGGTCTCACCAAGTTGCCCAGGCAGGTCTTGAACCAGCGGGATCAGGTAATTCACTCAGCCTCCCAAGGTGCGGGATTACAGGCTGAGCCACCGAGCCTGGCTTGCATTTACTTTTTAAGAATGAAGTTTAGGGTTTTTTTACATATACTTTGTGCTATACACTTATTAAATAAAAGGTAAATAAATATTAGGTAATTGATTAATTTAATTAGTACCTTATGCAACTATATACTATATAGAATCAACATTCCTTTGTACTATACAATTTCTTCTCTTATCTTACCAAATACTTACTGAACATTTACTTCTGTGTGCTAAAGATATAATAGAGAATATGACAAAAACATTCCTGAATGCACGACACCTACTTATTAATTGTGAGATATAGAAATAGCATGATTACGTAACATTTAAAAGGTGATAAGTGTCATGGGGAAAGAAGGAGCAGGTAGGGACAATAAGTAGAAGGATGTGTCAAAATTTTAAGTGAAGATGCCAGTACACGACTCATTGAGAAGATACTGGGAGCAAAGTTTATGTGAAGGATAGAGAAAGGACTGAGTTGTCTACTTACTTGGGGGAAAAAGTATTCTAGAAATAAGGAAGAAGCATTGAAAACCCTTGGGCAGAAATGTGATGATTGTGTTCAAGAAAAAGCAAGATTCATTTAGCTGGAGCAGATGAATACAATAATGAGGATAGGACATGAGATCAGAGACGTAATAAGAGCAAAATTTTGTAGCATCTTGTGGGATATTAATATAACTTTGGCTTTTCTTTTTTGTAAATTGGGGAATTACTCAAGTCTTTAAGTAGAGGGATACTATGATTTATGTTGTTGGTGTATGATGCTGAATTGAGAATAGACTCCGTAGAGTAAGCATAAGAGCTGAAAAGAACTAGTCTTCTAATAATTGAATTATTTGGAAAAAAATCAGTAAAGTTAGTTAGAAGTGGTCAAATTCTATTTCCTATAAATTATAGCATCAACATATTTACCTGATAGATCAGCTAATGGCATGAAAGGAAGCGGCATCAAAGAAGATGCCAAGCAAATGGGAGAACAAAGTGCCATTAATGACATGAGGAGGAATTCAGAGGAATAGGTTTGTGCACAATATGAAGAGGTCATACTAATGTTGAACTATGTGTTACAGTTCAAAATGAGAAAAGTGAATAAATTAGTTGTAGGTAACAGTCTAGATTTCAGTGGTAAATCTGGGATGCAGTTATAAATCAGGGTATCTTACTACATGAGTAGTCTGTAAAGTCACATGTTTGGATGTAATTACTAAAATAATCTCATACACACATAAAGAAGAGTTTCACATATTCAGAATTAAGTAGGCCAATGTTAAAAGATTGAAGAGAAGAGGTAGATGTAGCAGAAGACAATGAGTCATGGGAACAAGATGGAGAAAAACCAAGGAAGTGTTGTGTCCTAAAAGTTGTGAACAAAGTATATTAAAAAGAAGGAAGTAACTTACCTGCTTCGATGCTACTGACAGGTCAAATGCAATGAAGATTGAAAATCTATCATCAGATTTAGCAATATGGAAGCTAGTGGAGGCTTTGAGAAGATCTGTTTTATTAGAAGAATAGAAGTACAAGTCCAGAATTTCCTGCATGAAGGGCAGAACTGATCTAAAATGGAATCAGGGAGTGCCCTTCATTTGTAGCAGAAGGGGAAGCAGGGTCTAGGTGAACATGTAGGTAGGTACAGAGATGAAAGTTTCTGAACATATTTTTTAACTTACTTCAATTTTCTCAGGAAAAGACCAACAAAATCATCATCTAAAAATGGGGGTAGGACAAAAAAATCCCATTTTGGAATAAATATCTTTCTGCTCCTTCTTCATCTTTTTTTTTTTTTTAATTCCTACTTTTCTCAGAGAATACAAATAAGATTTTCCTCTATTTTCTATCAAGTATCGTTCAGAAATGATACCAGGAAGTTTATACATGGGACTCTGTTAACTTTTGTTTCAGAGAAAAAATAGCATCTATTTTTCAGTGTGTGAATCAAATTTTCAATTTATTATGTGTAGCTAGCACTTTTTTTTTTCTTTTGAGTTGGAGTTTCACTCTATCACCCAGGCTGGAGTGCAGTGGCACACTCATGGCCACCGCGGCCTAAACCTGCTGGGTTCAGGCGGTCCTTCCAAGTAGCTGTAACTATAGGCATGTGCCACCACGCCTGGCTAATGTTTTTTGATTTATTGTAGGAGGAGAGCTTGTCAAGTTGCCCAGGCTGGTTTCAAACCTATGGCCTCAGACAATCCTCTCACCTCGGCCTCCCAAAGTGCTGGGATTGTATGCATGAGCTACTGCACCCAGCAAATGTGTAGCATTTTTTAAGTGTATTGAAGACTCTTCCCTACTCATAAAGTACATGGGGAAATTAAAATATGTTAATGATATAGAAATGCCTATATTTGCATTAGACATCAAGAAACAGAACACCATATAAGCAGGAAATTAAAGCAAAAATAAAAAAGAAGAAAGAATGTGTGTGTATATGTATATGCATATGTGCATACATACATATATCCTATATACTGTATGTATATATACTATATGCTTTATATACACATATATATATACACACATACACACATATATATGTATGTGTATATAAATGTGTGTATGTGAGTATATGTATGCATGAGAAAGAAAGAGGGATAGAAAGATATTAGAGTTGAAACTTTCATTGGGACAAGAGAAATATTGCCAAATTTAGTAATAGTACCACTGACAATTACAAATCAATAAGAATGTCAATGAAGGCAACACTTATACTAACTGCATTCTCTTTATCTTACATGGGCTAAGTGTTTCAAAATAGATGAGCTCATTTAGTTCTCACAAATATTCTATGAGGTTGATACTGTTTTAATTCCTATTTTACAAATCAGAACCCTAAAATTTTGAGTCTAAGAAGCAGTAGAACTTGAATTCAAAGCTAGATGGTACTTGCACATGTCATCATTACTATACCGAACATTTAACCTACGTGAACTAGTAATATTGTTTTATTGACATGCCATGAGAATTACTATCAGTTTGTAATGGAAAACTCTTTTCAAAACATTAGATTTTTTGAAAGATCCATCTTAATACAATGACTTTTGTTTCTAAAAGCAAATATAAACTGATACTTAAGGTGTGTTCTAGCCACTGGTGTAGAGGATTAATGATAATGTCAGTCTGCAAAGAACAGTTTCACTGGCAAAATATTTAATAAAGTGTTTCTCCTTGAATGTTACAATGGTATCATGCCTCTGAAAAAATAAGATTGATGTGAAAACAATGCCACTCTTTAAAATTTCTAAACAAGAACTTCCTATGAACACATTCTCCTATCTAAATAAATAAAAAATTCTTATGTTATCATATAAAGACCTTTACAGGATGCATTTTAGAATCATAATACTAATAGTTAACATTTACAAGTTCACATTATTAGTCTATAGTTTCCTAAACCACTTTACATTTATAATGTCACTTAATTCCCAGAACCATAATGTTTTTTTTAATGATTCCAAGTTACAGATGAGGAAACTTAGGAATAGAAAGGCTCTGTTAATTAGTCTATAATAACTTAAATAATAAATGGAGTTCTGGAATACAAGAGTTATTTATCTAAGATCTCATTTAAAATAAAGTAAATGCATATCAAGCATGTCATTATATAAAAAATACTCTTGCAAAGAGCTTCTGGAAATAATAGAGCCTTTGTATTGGGTAAATGTGAGTCAAAAAATGTTGTTAACTTCCTATTCAACTTTCATAGTTTTCTATTTATCTCAATATTCTAGTTTTGTGTTCTTTTCTTGCACTATCATTCTTCTTAAGTGATGACTTTTATTTTTAAAAAAATCTTTTCACTTTCACAACAATAACCACTGAAAGCTTTACAAGAAATTTCTATTAAAATACATATAAATTTGTCCATTATTTTTATGCCCTTAGATTATATCTTTATTTCATTTCCTTAAGAAAATCACTGACTGCTATATGTTCTTTAATTAGTACCAATTATACAATCAATTAAAAGGTAGTGATTATAGTCACATTCCTTTACTACTGGAAAGGTTGGTTAACAATAGAAGAACATACTGTACTACGTAAGTTTTTATTGCATTTTTTTCTGTCCTGCTATTTGACTGTTTAGACAGAATTCCAAGTTGTACTCAATCCATTCAGCTATGGAACCAAACTACATTTCCAGTCTTGAATTATTGTGCTCTCAGATGGGATAGGACACTTTTGCTTTGAAGTAATCATTTGAGGGTAAACTATGTTTTTAAATTATCATATTCAACAATAATGAATAATTTTATATTGAAAAATAGATGAACTTTTTTTAGTTATTCTCTTGGGAATGTCTAAAAATGACAAATAAAACCAATCAAATATAGTTGCATGATCTACTTAAATTTGAATTTTAGATATATGCATGGCTTTGGCATGAACATTTAAAATAGTCTAGGTTCTTTATAGTCAGGTAATGATAACTGCCTCAATAAGTATCTGCTTTTATTACAAACAAAGGCATGAAATAAGAAGTGTCATAATTAAAATGCCTAACTATCCAAATCCTTTCAGCATATATTCAATGCAGTACATTTTCTTTTCCTGTACATTTGTTGGAAGATGGAATAACGGAATTAAATGAAGAACTGGAAAAATATCCAAAGTCTTAGCTCTAAGAAGTCGATGAAACCACATACAATCAAGTAGTAATTTGTTAAAATGGTTTTTACATATCAAAATAAAGGTTTGCCAAGTACATGTACTTCTAAAAAAAACACACTACAATTAGCCAAATTGTCCTCAGAAACAAATACGATAGCACATCAATGTTATCTTTCTGAGTTATTTCTGTGACATTTCAATGTAGGCATTCCTTCAGATAATACATAAATGTATATCCATGTTTTTTAAAAATGCTGAATACAAGAGATATTTATATTCAGAATAGAATCTATGGGGAAAAAAATGATCAATAGCTTATAGAGGCCTCCCTGGTGACTCACTCCTGTAATCCCAGCACTTTGGGAATTGAGAGGATTGCTTGAACCTAGGAGAGTTCAAGAACTGCCTTGGTAACATAGCGAGACCTTGTTTCTACCAAAAACACAGAAATTATCCAGGCATGGCAGTGCGTGCATGTAATCACAGCTAGTTGGAATACTAAGGCGGAAGGATCGCCTCAACTCAGGGGGTCAAGCTGTGATGAGCCATGGCCATGCCCCTGAACTCCAGCCTGGATGACAAAATGAGACCCTGAATTCTCCCCCCAAAACATAGCTTATAGAAACACAGGGTATCATACAGAAAACCTTTAAAGTATCAGAAGATACTAGATAAAGACTATCTCCTCTGAGAAAGCATTTATGGTGATCACAAAATGTAACTTTTACTGCTAACTTAGATGATTTGAAAAACGTAAATTCACCAAAATTACAAAAACATACGAAATGAATCAATAGCAACATTAACTATTTGAAAACTATGAGTAAAATATTTTTAATGGAGAACCATATACAGTTGAGAAAAAAATTCAATATGTCAAAGTTGAATTAGAAAATTTTTCCTATAATACAAGAAATATTTTTGAAATATTACAGAATATTGGAAGTGGCTTTTTTATTTATCCTGAAAATCACACACAATAATTATTGTGTTTAAATATTATATTGTATGATAGTCTTTAACTGTAAAAATATAACTTTGGTTATTCAGTGTCTATAAATAAACTGAAAATGTGAATAAGTACTTTGTCAAGGTTTTCACTCAATTTTTTTTTGGTTGAAGACTTTCATCTCAGTTTTTTGAAAAACATGGTACTTCAAAATGACTAACTTACTTCATGGAATAATGGTCTGATGCCTCTCTCTTCATTTGATCTCTATGCCTTAATACAACTATATTTCATGTACTCCCATAGTTTTATTTAGGGGCGTATAAAATTTTGACTACAATTAATATTTGACATATTATCTTCTCCTAAACACTCTGAGACTCCCAATTTTAAATTTCAATACGTGAATATCTACTATGTATATGATTCCATAAAAATATATCAGACTCCCTAGGAATTTTGTTTTATTTTTTTGCATTATGTTTTCCAAAATTTTAGGGTTCAGAAGTGTACCACTGAAGCAAGTAATGCAGCTATTTCTCCTCAGCGTTTGAATTATAAGTAACTAGAATATATAAGTGACATTCTCTTTTGTCTCCCTGAATATTGTCTTTATCTAGTTTTACTCTCTAATAAAGTAAAGCATTATCTTTTCTTGTCCAGTGTCCAGTTTCCAAAAATGGCTTGACACTGATAGCGGGAATCAAATGTTACTTTAGTCTACACATTCTTCATGTGTAAATAAAGGGTATTGGAGCTATACGATAATTTACATTTGTATCTCAATTTATGGTGAGAGTTAATATTATTTACATTAGGTTGAAGCTTACATTAAAGGATTGCCTTTATAAAGTAATATCTTGTTCTAAAGCAAGTTTCCAGAACTTACAAAAAGAATGCTAAAGACTCAATCATTGGCCATATAAACATTCATGATTTAACCGCAAATCCTAAATAGACACAACAAAACACATGAGAGAGTATTGTTTTGTGTTTTTAAGCCTCTAAATGACTCAAAAACTCCAAAGATATTATGTTCACTGGGAAAAATTGGGGGAACTAACATAAGACATTTCTAAGGTGAGTACAATTTATATCATCTCATTTTATTGTTTCAAAAGCACTCTAATGTGAAATTAGTGCTCAGAAATAGAATGACTAGATAATTTATTTGAGAGCACTGTCTTACAAATTGGTTAAGCCTATAGAGGAACCAAGGGCCTCTAACTCTAAATCCAAATATTTTATCCAACTGTTGAATGCATAATGAGAAGAGTTAGGCATCAGTTTCTTTCAACACAAAATTTATTTTATGTATACAATCTAAATATGTTTTATCTATTCTTTATCTTCCAAGTGAAAGCATAACTTAATTTAGCTCCTTTGATACCCAGTCATAATCTCCCATAGATTTGTGCATTAATGGATATGCATAGTCATTATAGTTATGTCCATTGCAACGGCATTTTTATTCTAAATTTTGCCTTGGCACATAGTAGTTGCACAACAAATACTTATGCCGTGACTAAAAGAATGAACTTCTCATGACTACTTTTGTGAGTAAATTCTTCTTTCACCTACTACTTCAATTCAATGAAAGTTTATAGAAATGTTAAGTGTGATACAAAAATTTGTGATGAACAAATTTTTTTGAGGAAGCACAACATATTTTTGATACATACTATAAATAGTATCTATATATCTTCTTCAAGGTAAACTTGTTCATCATAAATAGTGTTATATTTAAAAATGTCTAAAGAGTTGGAATGTGCAATATAAGTTTCTAGAAGCTTAAACTTTTAGTTAATATCTACTCAAAAGGAAATAACATGTCACTATTTCTATGACTTTTTATGATACTTCAATAGAAATGCAAAAATTTAGTATTGTTTGCAAAAAAATTCTCAGTACCTCTTTGTGACCCATATATAAACTTCATACTTTTTAAAAAAGTCTTGTCATCCTCTTAGTATGCAATATCATGTCATCTTTTTCAAGAAGCAAAATCAGTAGCTCCTCCAAATACTATCAAGTATGGCTCTTCTTTTCTTTTAACCAATTTTTCTACAACTTTTCTATGTTGTTTCTCCATTTCTTTAATACTAAACTGAATAGAAAACTGGTCATATCTGTAGGAGTTGGCAGAGAAAGGGCATTGGAGAAGGTGAAAATAATTGTCACAAATCAAAAGTTCCTCGAATCTGACTTGAGATAGGCATGAAAGAATTTTGAACACGTTCTCAAATTTCTCTGAAATTGAGGCAGGCTAGCTAGCTTAGGCACAATAGGGAATGGAAAATTACTGAGTCAGAAGTTAAGAAACCCACCTGTAACTGACCCAACTCCCTATGACCTGTAACTGACATGTGACTAACTCACTTTCTCTGGTAGTAAAATTGGTCAAAGCCAGTTTATTCCAACATGGCTGTGGATTTGGCCAAAAAGTGTCCCCTGAGTAAACTAGGTAAAAGCCAGCAACCCTTCCCTTGAGCATTGAAAAAAATCACTGCACTGCCCTCTCTCGGGTGTACTTTAAGTTTGTAATATAGCTCTTTTACTTTCTGTGACTCTTTGAATTCTTTCCTGTGATAGAGTCGAGTCTAGTCCAGGTACTGATCCAGGATTATGCCTGATGGGAAGAGACCTCCAACTCCTCAAGGAGTTAGCCAGAGTCAGCTTCCGTAGTGTGCTGAACCTCAGCGAGGAACACTGTCTCTTTCTCCCACTAAGGCAATCTTCCCCAGTCCCATGAGGACCAAAATGATTTTGTGAGTTATGGAGAATGGGTGCCATTTCAATTAGATATGTGCCACCAACTTAAGAAAGTGTTATAGATTACTTCCAAAATTCTGTCTTTAACCCCTCTATCCAGCTTATTCCCTCTGTGGTGTCATGTTGTAGCAATATTCAAAATCAGCAGTTATTTTTTGTCGACACCACTGTGAGTTGCCATTCTTCCTAGTTTTTACTTAAGGTGGTATTTCAGATGATTGGCAGCAAGGATCACAAAGCCTGCATCAAGAGGAACACCTCCTCATTGTTTTAAAAACCTCTGACAATAATGCACTGGACATCCGAAACTCCTAATAGGCAAACAAAATTTTAGAAGGAGAAATATACATATACATATTTATTTGTAAATATGTTGGAAAAACATAGGACATAGTACATATTTTCACAAAGGTAAGAAGTTGGAGAACTACTTTAAAATATTTTATCAATAAATAAATCTCCAACATTGTCCTTTAAATACTTATAACTGGATGTATAAATTGATTTAATTATTGAAGGAACATAAAAATGGATAAGGAGGGAGTTTCCTCACAGTTTACAAATATTTAACTCAAAACATATATAAAATATTACATCTTTGTTCTAACAGCAGTGGCGATAAACTACAGAGTTGTAATTTTAATTATAAAAACAGTAAATATATATTAAAATAGTGATTGTGCTTTTCTCACAAGCTGGTGAGTGAAAAAGATAATTTAATTAGTAAGAAATTAAAAACTATAGAATAATAATCTAGGGAATTTTGAAGAAATTTATGGGGACTATAAAATTCATAAATGTGATGATTTGTTTTACTGTGCTAAATTTAATTGAAAAATTTATTATTTACATTTTTCTTCATGTAGTTGTGCTGTTGATGTATTTTTACCCTTTGTTATGAAAGCTTTATTTAGTATAATAGCCAACCTCCAAGATGTATCTTAATGGGCCCTACCTCCAGATATCCCACCCTATCATCCCCTCTCGTTATATCAGAGTTGGTCTATGTGACATGTAGAATATGGAAAAGTGATGGCATGTTACCCTGGAGACATGTAGAATATGGAAAAGTGATGGCATGTTACCCTGTGTTGTTTTTATGTATGTTGCTCTCTCTCAGATCACTTTCTGTAGAGAAGAGCAGCTGCTATGTCATGAGCATCTCAATGGAAAGTCCTACATTGTGAGGAACTGAGGCCTCTTAGCCTCAAGGAAGTGAGGCCATCAAGGAAGTGAGGCTGCCTGCCAACAGCCTTGTGAGTGAATCCCAAAGATGATGAACAAGCTTAGTCATGTCTTCAAATGGCTACAGACTCAACCAACATGTTGAGTCTAACTTCATGAGAACCTAAGTCAAAATTATCCAGCTCTGTTGCCAGATTCCTGACCCTTGGAAACAGTGTGAAAACATAAATATTTTTTTGTTTTTAGCTGCTAAGTTTTAGGATATTTTGTGATGCAGCAATAGATAATACAAAGAAAAAAACCCCAATTTTAATTATATGAGAATTAGAATGAATAAGAGAAAAAAGAAGGAAGTTTACATAATCATATATATTCTTGTTCCATGTGAATGCACACCTACATTCCCAATTTCCTGAACAATGCAGCATGATTTGGAGGGAAGACTACTACAAATAAATAAATAATGAATATCCATAAATCTTTTACCAAGTACTAAAACATTTGTGAATGATACATATCTGCCTATGTGCTTCTCTCTGTTGCTTGTTCAATTATCTTTCTTACAACTGCATGTTGTGCTTTATGCTTACATAAAATTTTATTACTCTATATAATATTAAATACATATATATGTGTACGTTCACATTCATATCAATATATCATTTCGTTAGTTCTGAAGTTGTATAAAACAAGTATCATACTCTACGTAGTCTTCCTAGATTTGATTGTTTTATTAAACATTATGTGTTCATGATTCATTCATGTTATTATGGGTATCATGATATTCACTTCCTGTGAAATACTACTATATAGTGTTGTGGACTGAATGTTTGCGTCCCCACTAAAGTTAATGTGTTGAGGCCTGATCCTCAAAGTGGTCCTCAGAGAGGTAGGGCCTTTGGAAGATAATTAAGTCGTGAGGGTAGAGCCCTCATGAATGGAATTAGTGACCTTAGAAGAAGAGAAATACAAGCATTCTCAATCTCTCTCTGTTTCTCTGTCTCTCCCCCTACCTTTCCTTTTCTCCAGGCCATGTAATGCTACAAGGGAGAAGACAGCTGTCTCCAGACACAGGATCTGCCAGTGCCTTGAAATTGGGATTTGCAGCTTTTAAAACTTTGAGAAATGAATATCTGTCCTTTAAATCACCCAGTTTATAGGGTTCTTATTACAGAAGCCCAAACTGACTAAGGTAGATAGTATGAAATACCAAAATTTTATTTTCTAATTTTTCATCAGTGAACATTGAGTTTGTTTCCAGGTTTTGCTGTTAAAAGTGATGTTGATATGAACATTCTCATATATTGCCCTCTGCTGCAAAATTGAGTCATCCAACTAAGACACATAGTGTGAGGATACCAAAATTTTATTTTTCCAGTTTTTCATCAGTGGACATTGAGTTTGTTTCCAGGTTTTGCTGTTACAATCAATGCTGCTATGAACATTCTTATACATATCCCTTGGCCCATGCTGCAAAAGTTTGTTATGCATATAAAGCTAGAGAGTAATTCTTGGGTCATAGGGAGTGGTAATGCTCAACTTTACAAGATAATGCTGAATTGTGTACCAGATAGTTGTGTCAATTAACATTGTCATTACCAAAAAAACAAAAAAACAAAACAAAAGATCTGTGACGTACAATCTTTCCAATGTCTTACCATATATTATTATTATTGTCAATTGAATGAGTGTAAAATGGAATCTGTTGTGGTCTGGCTTTGCTCTGGTTAATCATGAGTCTGATGAAATTGAATGTCTCTTTTTGTGGTGATTTTTGTTTTCTGCTGGGGAATGTCTGCATATAATATTTGCTATATTTTTCTATGGTTTTACATTGTAGATTGTTTAAAAAATGACCCCAGAAGTTTCTCTCATTCCAAAGACCCTTTGCCAGTTTTCACAATAGTTATGGTCTCTGTTTCTTCCTTTTGAGTCTGAACTGGCACCCTGACTTACAGAATAAGGCAGAAGCAATGCTGTGTGATTTCTGGGCCTAGACTTAGAAAGCTTAGTGTTTCCATTTTCACTTTCCCGGACCTTTAGCCATTATGTAAAGAAGTCTGACAACCAAGCAAGGTGAAGAGGTCAAATTAAGAGAAGATCTGAAAGGTGTGATATTAAAATGAGATTCTCAGTCACTCCTCAGTCATGCAGCTACTCCAGCCCTGGTGACAGAACTGTGTGAATCAAGTCATCTTGGAGATTTCTGTCCTTGTCTGTCTGCCCAAGACAAGTCATCCCATGGAGCACTGTGTAGATTGTGGAACCAGAAAAAAATGGTTCTTGTTTTAATCCAAATAAATTCTGGGGTAGTTTGTTATGCAGAAAATGATTGTTAAAACATATTATTTGTTTATTATAATGGCTTATGTCTTTCACACCAATGTTTGAGTTCTATGCATTATTAATCTTTTCCAGGTGATAGCTTGATTTTTAACTTTTTAAAGATGTCTTTAGGTAAACAGAAGTTTTGGAAAGTTAGGATGTTCTTTCTTTAATAGTGAACACTTCTCCACACTGTTTAAAATATATATATATATCACCTCTCAGTAATAAAAACAAATTCATTTACATTTTCTTCCTAACATTTTACAGCTTTGTCTATAGTACTTCAAGTTTTAAGCCATCTGGGTTTCAATTATGGATATGTTGTGATAGAGGAATTCAATTTCATTTTTTTCCATGGGGTAACAAGTTTTTGCTGCTCATTTTGTCACCTCAGTCCCAAATCAAAGTGGCATATTTGTGTGGATCTATTTTGGGGTTCACTATCCCATCTTCTATGTCAATTTTTCTATCTTTGTATCCTTTTTACACTGTTTAAATTACCATAACTTAAAATAAGCCTCAGCATTTACTAAAGACATTTTTTCTTGCACATTTTTCTTCTTTACAGAGGTTTTAAACAATTTATAGATCTCTGCTATTCCATAGAAATTTTAGACTCTGTAGATAAGTGTGAATCTGTAGAGAAGAAATTATTTCTTTACGGTATTTCTTAATTCTATCTATTGATATAGTGTATGTATATCTTATTGTTTTATAGCTTTAATTTTTTAGTAAAATTTTATGCTTTTTAGCACACAGATCTTGCACATTTCCTTTAGAGTAATTTCTAGGCACTTTTAATTTTTCTCACTATTTACATTCGTAAATGTTTCTTATAAACATTTTTTTTAACTCATTGATCTTATTTCAGTCTACCTTACTATTTATCCTATTATGGCTAATACTGATAATATGTCAGTAGATTCTCTCTCTTCCTGCCCTATGTGAGCACTCACATACACTGCAAATGATGATTAATTGCTCTTTATAATCCTCATATTTGTACTCTTTTCCTAGCTCTGGTTATTGCCTCCTACAATGTTGAATATAAAGAGTGATAGTGGACCTATTCCTGCGTATAAAGGAAATGCATCTCTCAATACTCACTTAGCACTATGTTCATTGAAAACATTTTTCACCTTATGTTTATCAGTCTACATAAGTTTCTGTGAAGTCCAAATGTTCTAAGTACTTTGAAAAAATGATTAGGGTCAAATTTGGTCAATGTTTTTTAGCATAGTGATATAATCATATTTTCCCCTCTATTTTAGTAATTGACTCAACATTCTATTTTTTTATTGTAACAAAGTGTTTTAAAATGTCTGAGTGTTTCATTTTCAAGTCTTTTTCTCACATGTTTAACTTAGAAACTACATAATTTGTTTTTTAAAAACATTTCATGCATAATTTTTCTATATTCTGTGAATGACCTTCCAAATACAAATAACCGTTATGGTTAAAACCACCTGCATACTGTTGCTTCAGATCTTCACGCAGTATTGCTAGAATTCTTGAGTACTTAATAAATCTTTGGCTGTGAACTTACTGCTTTGTCTAACTCTATGTTGGTTCAGGGTCATGTACCAAAGCTTGTTTTAGAGAGGTTTGCTTCGAATGCTGACTCTTAAGGAGTTATCTCAGGTCCAGTTTTTCTACCTTATTGCTCTTATAAGGTTTAGAAGTCATACACTAATTATTAAGAATACTGGTTGGGGCAACCACAACCCTCCTCGCTTCTTATGGGTTCTGAAAGGCTGTCCACAGCTCTCTGCACCCTCATGACTCAGGCCTGGGTCCACAGTCTATGTTGCTTTTGTTCCTGACTCCTTTGTCTTTTGCTTTAACTACTCCATGGTCTGGCATACTTCACATAGATCACTTTTGTTTGGAGACAATCCTTAGTTTTATGTACTTTAAATGGATTTTTTTAAAGCTGATAGGCATTGTTAATTTAAAAAAATTAAGCGTGGAGTATTTGTGAGCAGAAATGCCAGTATAGTTTGGAAAATTCACCATTGCAGTAAGTTCTTATTCATCTAATGTTTAAAGCTTAAAAAAATAAAGACGTGTTTTCTCATTAATGCTATATGGCCATTTGCTGTGAATTTAAACTTGCACTGTGAAACAAAGTTTATTAATTTTTAAAAAGAGATTTTAAAAAAGGCTGACACAACACAGCATAATAAAAGGTAAAATGGACTCTATGTGTTCTACTAAATATTATTTTTGATTAGCTGTTGCTATTTATGTTAAATGGAAGATAGGCTAAAACTAAAACTACAATTAAATAGTCAATATAATT
The DNA here is from genome assembly GCF_000164805.1 of Carlito syrichta. Classification (NCBI taxonomy): domain Eukaryota; kingdom Metazoa; phylum Chordata; class Mammalia; order Primates; family Tarsiidae; genus Carlito; species Carlito syrichta. Next base: position 501,058 of record NW_007248079.1, on the reverse strand, counting down.
TACACATAGAATCAGTGTAAATCAGGATTGTTACTAAGTTGAAGAACAATTCACTATTTAAAATTTACTATTGTGTAAAATATAAAACACCAGAAGTTCTTTCACTTGAGAAAGAAACAAAATAAAATGTATACTTCTTTAAGTTTCTTTGTAAAAGTACAAACATTTCATTACAAATGATAGAAAGGTAAAATATTTAAAAACTGTTGACTTCTTTACATTGATACAATTCTTTTTAGAGCTTAGTTGCAACTTGTTTAGCAATCTTTCACAAAATACATCTTGCAGTCCTGAGAGTTAATTTATTTTCACCTCATGGACCTTATTTATTATTACTTTTAAGTGTTTCATGTTGCCTTTTAAATCTTTGAAGCAAATTTTATGAATTTGCTATGAAATATTTTGTCTTTTACAACTTTTGGTCCATAGTCACTTTAAAAAATACCTTAGCATAGAGCAGTATTTTCTCCAAAAAAGCACTATTCTTAAATTGTAAAATAACCACGCACATATTTAAGTATATTATTTTTACACAGTCTTTATTCAAATTTGAATATGGAATCAAAACTATATTATATACAGTGGACTTCAAACACAGTTTTAACATCATCCACATATCAGATATGGTTATAGCTTGCCAAAAGGAAAAAAAAATAAACAACTCCATTAAAAAGTGGGCAAAAGACATGAATAGATACCTCTCTAAAGAAGATATATGGGCAGCTAACAGACACATGAAAAAGTGTTCGGCCTCACTAATCATCAGAGACATGCAAATTAAAACTACATTGAGATAACACCTAAACCCAGTAAGAATGGCCATCATTAATAAACAACAACAGATGCTGGTGAGGATGCGGAGTAAAAGGAACGCTTCTACACTGCTGGTGGGAATGCAAACTAGTGCAAC